>NC_062522.1:22880766-22884597 GCF_022655615.1 Tachysurus fulvidraco
AACGGGTACAGGAATTGTAACTCTTCCCTTCAATCTCTCCTTTTTTGTGCCGTGAAGTGGCTTAGCAGTGAAGGAATCGCAGCTATTTTTGTATAATATTGAATTAATTGAAAACCCAATTAAGTGAACCAACCCACCCCCACTTTCTGGTCTTTCTTGAAATGATCGCCTCGCATCGCAGCTAATTTGTTATAATATTGAACCCCACTTTCTCTGGCTCATTGTTCAATTTTTCACATTATGAACTGTTATTATCCTGCAAATGCAAAACAGGGCCGTTTCCTCAAGGAAACCCCCCCTCTCCCTCCCCCCGTTTTCCCTTCCCCCCTTTCCCTCCCCGCCGTTTTCCCCTCCCCCCTCTTCCTTCTCTTCCCCTTTTCTCCGATTTTTTCCCTTTTTCCTCTCTATTATATTAATTAAATAAAATAATGCTGTTTTCTTCTTCTTCTTCTTCTAAAATCTATCCCCTAAATCTAAAGTATAAATTTAAAAAAATGCTTTTTTCTTTCTAAAATCTAAAAAAGAAAATTCTTTCTTCTTCTAAAAGAAATGATTGCTGTTTCTAACAAGCCCCCCTTAAAGCCCCACGCCCTCTTCACAACAGTGGCAAAAACGACCTCACGTGCCGAAACCAACCCCCGGCAATACCATATAAACATTAAAACATTAAACCAAAATTAACCCACCCTTATTAACACCCCAAACACCCCCCACCCCTACCCCCCTACACACGAAAAACCACCACCCCCCCGCTAACCAAACCAAAAAAAACCCTAAAATTACCAACATTAACACCGGGCTCTCAAGAAACCCTCTTCTCCTCCTCCGCTGTTTTAACGTCCAAACTACTTCATGTAGAATACATAATCAATGTTTTATACCCCACTCCCAGACCATTACCCACCTTCTCTAAGCTGCCCTTTTCAACTGATCTAATTATATTTATGGAGGACAACCAAACACAAAAACACCAACATTTCAAATTGCTTTCAAATGGCATTGCTCATTGTTCCCGTTTCACAACCCATATCCCGTTCATCGCTCACTTCCCTAAGCTGTTGTGAGCTGACTTTTTTTTTGACTTCGGTTAAAAAAAACAAAAACAGAACATTTCCGTCCCTAAAATAGCAGGTGATATTCAAGACCTGACCATGGTTTTCTTTTCTCCCTTGAAGGAGAGATTCGACATGATACATGATTGAAGTTTACTACGCAAAGAGAGAGAGTAAAGAGTCGCGCTCTATACTCTTTCACCGCAGTTGATTGAGTGTTTGTGTTTGTGTTCGTCCGTGACGCGCTGGCAGGCACTGCATAGCAAGGCGCAGAGTGAAGTTGCAGATAGAAGTGGCTAGGTTATACTGTGCAGAGATAAGGAGGATAAACAAGGGTGCTTCTCGGTGCCTGGTACATCAGATCCGTGACCCGCGTGATGTCAGAAGATCAGCTTTCACGCTATGCAAGCATCACCGTTGGTTTTTGGGATTTCCATCCCCCCCAGGGTGCTGCCTGACAACCCTATTTGATTGTCATATGATAATATAGTACTCACAATTTCTCTTTCTTAAAATATTGGAGACTTATTGCCCTTCGCTATAACATTTCTCCTTTTCCCCCCTCCCCCCTCTCCTCTCTCTCTGCTCTCTCGCTCTGAGAGAAGAGAGAGGAATATCGCATATCGGTGTTTCCCTTTCTCCCTGGCTGAATAATGCACTTAAATACACCACGATCCAGCAAGATGCTGTCACGGCAAGTGGCGTATTTTACCAGCATACAACTGGTGCAACACCTGCCACGCCTCCTCTACCTTTACCTTTCCAGTCCTCTAATAATGCGCGAGCCTGTTTTTCCTTGCACTAGTCTTGTCTGCTTGAGGCGTTATTGACGTGGGATGACGTTTATTAATCCTTTACTGGGCTGTTAAGGCATAAACACCCTACAGCGTACTGTCAGCGGCATATTTGGCCTCGCGCGCTCCGCCCGCTCTTCCACGTCAATTACGCCTCTCGACTTTCAGAGGCGCGCCGATGAAGAATCGTCCGTAAAAATTCCATCGCTATTAATACTTCCCTTGTGCATTCTGCTGCTGACTGTCACATTACAGACGTAATGAACCTCAGAAGAAAAGGATGCATTAGCTGCAGAAGGAGAAAAATACCAAATTAAAAAATACAATAACAATACATAAAATAAAAGGAGGATAAAGAGAGCCGCGAAGGCCGGGACCTTTTTGGGCAAGTCTACGGTCAGCAACTCGCTTTTCCTTCTTCTTGGAGTTATTGGTGTTTTCTATCGGTGACGCTCCGGCGGGACATCTAATCTCAATACTACTGTGGGGGAACTTCTGTAACTAGTGTAAATGAGTTTGTAAGTGATATCTATTTATGGAGAATCCCGGACATCCACGAAGAACACGGACGCCAAGACACGGTTAGAGTAACAGCAGGGAAGGTGTGAAAAAGAAATGCCAGAAAAGAGAGAACGGGCAAATGGTGTTAAAGGTGAGAACAAAAGAATAAGCCTTGACAATTAAGAGGATGATCGATGCTTCAACCCGAGCTCAGTTTTCTTTATGTGCCGTGCACAAACACACACAACAACAACCTCTTCTTTTCTCTGACACACACTCTTCTCTGCCCTTACTTTTTCCTTTTCCTTTTTTTTTTTTCCTCTACACTTTTTTTTTCCTTTTGTGTTTTTCTTTTCTTTTTTTTTTTCCTAACCTTTTATACTTTTTCCTTCCTCACTCTTTTTCCTTACTTTTTTTTTTTTCCTTTCCTTCCGAACTTCTGGGCTCCCTAGGGATCCTCAGCAGTACGCGCGTGCCCAGTTTCCGTTGTGTGCCTATCTTAAACGGTCAGGTTTAAGTTGAAGTATTCAGATGGAGCTCATGATCGGGTGGGGGTGGGGGGGTGGGGGTTTCGACACACGACTCTCTCTTTTTAATTGGTATTGCCTTTTGTTGAAGATTGCTCAGATTTTTTTTGGTGAGAACAAAAAACGCTTTTTTTCCTTCCCTCTTACCCGTAATGAAGGACGGAGTATGCAAAAAGATCATTAGGTGTAACCTTTTTTGTGTTCTATCAATTATCTATGTCCGCCTGCACATGCAGGCATGTCTCGGCCTTAGTCAATACTCACAGAGTGCCACGTTGTGGGCAGCTTTGTAACATAGCTCACATTCTATCTTGCGAGCAGGCGTAGTGTAGTCACATGAGCACAGCACTTCGGTCACATATGCACGAAGCAATGATAAACGCACATTGTCTAGCCTGCATGGGCACAGTAAATACCCAGTCCGTATGTATTGGGTTTAAAAGAAGTCGGTACTGTAATATTGTCTTACGCCGAGTTACACAGTAACCCACTCCACCAATCAGATAGCCGGTATGAAAAACGTCCTAACTCCTGGTGACGGCCATCCGGTCCTATCCTCTCCTGCGTACCTTCTGGATGTAGCCCTTTGTGGATGGCGCCACGTCAGCCCGAAAGTCGGCAAGGGGCTAGCGAATGTGTGTGCTCTGAGATGGAGAAGTCGGTCCTAGCGTCAGTGATGAAAATAATAATTCGAGTCTGTGTCTAGCATCAGTACGCTGTATCGACTGAGCTGCATGCTGCAGAAGGCACATACGAGCAATTTCTTCAGTCAGGTCCCAGAAAGACCAAAAAAAAAACAGGAAAATCTCAACAAGGGTTTTCCTCCACATCATCGGGTGTTTTTCCTGATTCGTCAGACAGATTCTAGGTCATCTGTGGCTGCTAAAATAATTTATCTAGTATCCCGACTGTTGGGAAATGGGTCGTGGGTGGCAAATGCCTCCTACTTGTGTTAGT
>NC_062522.1:22885097-22912597 GCF_022655615.1 Tachysurus fulvidraco
AGAGAGAGAGATTATCATTCTAACTAGCTGCTCAATTCATCAGCTGTGACTAGTCACTTGACAAGCTGGTGTGTTATTGTAAACGAGAGTAAGTCCTGTACGTCTCTAAAAGCTTCCTTGGTCTGGAAGACAGGACTTGTGTTTCACATGCCTGAATGGTGGGAAATTCCCTGGCATTTGACACCGGCGTTAAGAGTCAGATTGTGTGAAATGGTGGATTAAACAGTGTCCACTGAAGCCTCATGAAGCCTCTCAGATGATTGGAGGTCAATCAATCACCTGTGCATGCAAGGCTCGGGAATGTAACCCACGCTCTGTTAATTCCACTGGCCATGCCAGCATGACTACATGTGTGCGCACAATTCTGTTACCTTTCTTGCTCGTGTTTTAATAAGAGCTGACTGGCATAGTGTACATCACGATGGCTTTCTAATACATAACACATACCCATGGCTTCCATGGAAACCACTCGTGCGCAGGGACTTCCGATAACGGACGCCTTCCAGGCTAGAAATGTAGGGATTTATAAAAAAAAAAAAAAAAATGCTATTGTTATTTAACAAATAAGAATGCAGAATAATTGATATAATTATATTCTGTTTGAAGACGTGTATTGTACGTTTTGTACGGATGGAGTCTCGAGTGTTGGCGCTCGGTGCTCCTGTTTGTTGGTAACATGACAGGCTGGGTTTTATTTGTTGTTCTGGTTCATCGTGTTCCACTATGTTCTGTTTAACACCATAAAATGCAACTAGACATAATTAAAATTTACGACGTGTCACTGATTAGGACACAAAAACTAGTAATAGCAAATTGTTATGATAACAGATGACAGAACTTCGATGTGGTAACGTGTCACGCCACACCGTTCGCCATTTTACCCTTTCTTACTTTGCTCTCGTTTCCATACCCGCGGTAATCGTTTCTCGTCACGTTTCTTTGACTCCGGTTCAAATCTGCCGTCTTCAAACGAGAGTAAGTTCCGAATGCGATCCTATCCACTGTTTTTGCTCGCTGGACAGAGTGTATAAACAACTCTATCAAGCTCTTATTCCCTCTGGTTCCGATTCTAACTGGCTTAACTAAGGGATGGAGATATATTAGCACTTGTTTGTGATAAAGGACTCGCATGCAGCTTTGGTTAGATAGGACTTAAGCGTGTACATACAGCAGCACTTATACAGTAATGGAGGCTGCTTACGGCGAGAGCCGTTTTAATTGAAACTCGTACAAGTCAGAGCTCCTTTTTGTGCCGTGAGTGGCTTAGCAGTGAGGATCGCAGCTATTTGTATTAATTGAACCCCCACTTTCTGCTCATTTTCACATTGAACTGTTATCTGCAATGCAAAACAGGGCCGGTTTCCGATTTTTCTCTAAGTATATAATTAATGCTGTTTCTAAAAAGCCCTCTTCACATGGAAAACAGACGCTCGTGCCGAAACCCGGCGAATTACCGGGCTCGCAGAAAACCGCTCTCCATCCGCTGTTTAGACGTCCAAACTAATTCATGTAGAATACATAAATCAATGGTTTATACCCACTCCAGACCATTACACCACCTTCTCTAAGCTGCACTTTTCAACTGATCTATTAATATTTATGACAACACCAAACATTTCAAATTGCTACGTTTAAACAATATAAAGTTCAGCGCGCAATTACATAAGCTGTGAGCTGACTTCGGTTAAAAACAGACATTTCCCTAAATAGCAGGTGATATTCAGACCTGACAAATGGTTTTCCCTTGGAAGGAGAGATTCGACATGATAATGATGGAGTGAGAGAAAGAGAGAGAGAGAAAGAGAGAGAGAGAGATGTAAAAGAGGTGAGTGAATGTGTGTTTGTGTTCGTGACGCTGCAGGCTGCAGAGTGAAGTTGCTGATAGTGGCTAGGTTAATAATGTGCAGAGAGTAAAGGAGGAGTAAACAGGGTGCTGCTCGGTGCCTGGTACAGATACGTGACCCCGGGAGGTCAGAGATCAGCTCAGCTATGCAGCACCGTTGGTTAGATTCCAGGGTGCTGCCTGACAACAGATTGCTCTTTTAAAAGAAAGAGAGAGAGAGAGAGAGAGAGAGAGAGAGAGAGAGAGAGAGAGAGAGAGAGAGAGAGAGAGGGGTTTCTTTCTACATGGCTGGAATATGCACTTAAATACACGAGTCCACAAAGATGCTGTCAAGGCAAGTGGCTGTATTTACCAGCAGACACTGGTGCACACATGCCAGCGCCTCCTCTAACTTACTCCAGTCTTCTAATAAATGAGCCGAGCTGTTTTCCTCGTGCACCTACGTCTTGTCTGCTGGAGGCGTTATTGAATTGGGATGACGTTTATTAATCCTTTACTGGGCTGTTAAGGCATAAACACCCTCACAGCGTACTGTCAGCGGCATATTGCCTCGCTCGCTCCGGCCCGCTCTTCCACGTCAATTACGCCTCTCGACTTTCAGAGGCGCGGCCTGATGAATCGTCCGTAAAATCCATTCGCATTAATACTCCATTGTGCATCTGCTGCTGACTGTAATTAAAGAAGTAAATGACTCATAAGAAAGGATGCATTAGCTGCAGGGAAGGGAGAAAAATAAATAAATAAATAAAATACAATACAATACAATAAAATAAAAGGAGGATAAAGAGGAAGCCGGGACTTGGCAAGTCTTACTGTCAGCAACGGGCTTTTTCTTCTTGGAGTGATTGTGTTTTCATATCGGTGACGCTCGGGACATCTACTGTGGAACGTTCTGTAACTAGTGTAATGAGTTTGTATAGTGATAGCTATTTATGGAGAATCCGACATACGACGCCAAACACGGTTAGAGGAACAGCAGGGGAAGGTGTGGAAAGAATGACAGAAAAGAGAGAACGGGGCAAATGGTGTTAAAGGGAGAACAAAGAAATGAAGCGGGGAACAATGTAAGAGGATGATCGATGCTTACACCCGATGCTCTGTGTTCTTTATGTGCGTGCACAAACACACACACACACACTTCTCTGCCCTTACTTTTTCCTTCCGAACTTCTGCTGCCTAGGGATCCTCAGCATTACGCGCGGTGCCAGTTTCCGTTGCCTAGCTTAAACGGTTCAGGTTTAAGTTGAGTATTCAGATGGAGCTCATGATCGGGTGGGGGTAGGGGGGTGGGGGGTTTCGACGACACGACTCTCTCTTTTATGGTATTGCACTTTTGTTTGAAGAGTTGCATCAGATTTTTTTTGGTGAGAACAAAAAACGCTTTTTTTCCCCTCTTACCCGTACATGAAGGAAGGAGTAATGCAAAAGGATCATTAGGTGTAAACCTTTTTTTTTTCTTCTTTTTTTTCCCCTGCATGCAGTCATGTCTCGGCCCTTAGTCAATACTCACATAGTGCCAAGTTGTGGGAAGCTTTAGTAAACATGCTACATTCTTTCTTTGCAGCAATGCTTAGTGTAGTAACAATGAGGCACAAGCAACTTCTGTCACATATGGCACGAAGAAATGATAAACGCACATTTGCTAGCCTGCTGGGCAAGTAAATACCCAGTCGTATGTTATTGGGTTAAAAAGCGGTAATGTAATATTGTATTAAGCACAGTAACACACACCAATAAGAGAGACGGATAGAAAACTCCTGGATGACGGCCATCCGGTCCTTATCCTCTCCTGATAACATTCTGGATGTAGCCCTTTGTGGTGGCGCCATCAGCCCGAAAGTCGGCAAGGGGCTAGCGAATGTTTGTGCTCTGAGATGGAGAAGTCAGTCCTAGCGTTGCATGTGAAAAATAATATTCGAGTCTGGCTAGCATCAGTACGCTGTATGACGTGACTGCATGCTGCAAAGGCAAATACGAGCAATTTATTCAGTCAGGGTTTCCACATCATCGTGTGTTCCTGATTCAGACAAGTCTGTCATCTGTGGCTGCTAATTTATCCGACTTGGAAATGGTCGTGGGCAAATGCTCCTACTGTGTGTAGTGCAGCAGGTGGTGTGATACAGAAGCACTAGTTATATGTCTATGCGACACCATATGCTTGGTTTAAATCAGGTGAACCAAATTTAATTGAGGGTTTCTTTTATTTTGCCAATGGCAGCACGGAGTGGGGTTTTATTTTCGTTCACTGCCAACTACGAATACAAAACCCGATAACCTGGTGACAAAACCTGCTTCTCCTGCACATGTTGTAAAGCTCAAAACAAAGGACTAAACATTTCTCTCAGCTCACAGCACCAACTTGTCTTACTTGCCAAGTTGAACACGGTCTGTGATCTGGAGTTGACTAAAAAGCAATGACGACTATCGTTCTTCTCAAAACACCACCTGTTACTTGCACTCACACACACACACACACACACACACACACACACACACACACACACACACACACACACACACACACACACACACGTATTCTATCCAATTCATCTTCTACGTAATCTTCAAAGTATGTTTCATGGACCAATCCAATCGCATTCATCATCCACCTTGCTCAAACACAATGTGTGTGTGTGTGTGTTGTTTTTGGAAGACGAACAGTCATTCGACTGGGATCCCTATGACATTAGATGTTAGTTGTGAGAGAATAGAGAGAATATCTTGATATGTCGCGGCCGGAGCGATTGGCTACGGTTTGGGATTGAGTTGCAGGGAGAGAGGCTGTTCCATGGGAATAACAACTTCTGCTCAAGTCATTCCAACCTGAGTAATGTGATCCTGTACACACACACACACACACACACACACACACCACACACACACACACACACACAGAGAGAGAGAGAGAGAGAGAGAGAGAGAGAGAGAGAGAGAGAGAGAGAGAGAGAGAGAAGATTGCTTTTTGTCTTCAACCAGACTAGATGATGGACAGAAGTTTCCCTTTCCTTTCGCTTGGGAGAAAATAAAAAAAAAAATCTAAAAAGAGACAAAAAGAAACAAATATTATCCTCCACAGCACCACCTGGTATAAACAACATCCCCTTATCGGACAAAACCCACTGGATTTTCAATTCTTTCCAGGGGAAGTGTTTCTCTGCCAACATAATCAGTGTGCAGAATGAGGAGGGCTTGCTGGTGGGATCAGACACCTCCAATCTGCAGGGTGATGCTGGATGATGCCTCCTCTGGAGCTGTACGCCTTAATAAGCGTCAACACGAAAAATCATGTGGCAAAGCTTACAGGCCTAAAGGAACGTGGGATGAAAATATTAAACACTGTCGCGTGATGTGGGAAATTACGGAAGTTGCACTGGTAGTGAGAATTTCCCCGTGTTTTGTGATGAATGCGTCCATTACGAGGCGCTTGGTGTTGTTAGCAATCGGGAAGTGACTTTTTTTTTCCCCCCGTGTGTCATACACGATTGCATTATGCAGGTGCTGCATGTAACAGCATTACTGTTCGTCGACGTGTTCTTCTTTGCAAACTCTCTCCCTCCTTCTTCCTCCGCCTTTCTCTCTCTCACTCGCACTCACACGCCATTTACCCTCTCATTGCCCTTCTCTCTAGACCAGAAAAAGAGCCACGGTGAATGAGACAAACATAAAGTGAGGAGGCAGCCGGAAATAGCATTTGCTCCGAACAACAAGCGCAGCAGAAAGCAAGGGCACGGTAGCTATGGAGCGGACAGAAGGCAAAATGACAGACTGCTGTTCACCTCCATTAGCTGCTGGGTGAGAGTGAGTGTGTCTGAGAGAGAGAGAGAGAGAGAGAGAGAGAGAGAGAGAGAGAGAGAGAGAGAAAAGGAGCATCCAGGAGCATACGACCTGTGAAAGAATCGGAGAGATCTCTTTAAATCCGGCTAGGGCCGTTGCCGCATTAATTCTAGGGGAACTGTAATCTCTCAAGCAAATCAAATTACTCTCATTAACTGGCCAAGAAAACGGCCTCGGTAATAAGTGTGTGTTAAAAAAAAGTATTTATTACCAATAATCACCCGTTTAAAATGAAGCCACGCAGCCGACGGGTTTTATTTTTTTGCTGATTAAGGGTAAAAATGTGAAGCAGAAAAGGGCGTTTGCATGCGCACACACACACACACACACACACACACACACACACACACACACACACACACACACACACACACACACACACACACACACACACAATGAAGATTGTCTGTGCGAGGATGACGCAGTGATTAAGGTTAAAAGAATAGAGGCCATATAAGCTTTAAGGACGTTTTTGTGCGGGCAAGCGTGGCGCAACTAAAGCGCAAAGAGAGAGAGAGAGAGAGAGAGAGAGAGAGAGAGAGAGAGAGAGAGAGAAAATCTCTAGTCTAGTTAACACAGCAGAAATGTGACATTCTCCTTTTTTAATAACGCTCGACAGCATCTAGGGGTAATTTCCTTTAAAAATAAAACCAATTAATTACATCAGAAATGTTAATGGAAAAAAATATATCAAAGGAGAGATAAATATGATTCGGCGCCATAAAAATCAATTAATAGGAGAGGTCAGCGTCTCATTCATTTGCCAGATTAACATAATTACCTATTTTTCTTTTCCTCATTTACTGCTCCATTCATTTGGGACCACGGCGCTGTCCCTCTATCCCAGTGGAACAAACAGAGAGAGAGAGAGAGAGAGAGAGAGAGAGAGAGAGAGAGAGAGAGAGAGAGAGAGAGAGACGGCCTAAACGAAATATCTCCATCCACAGCGAGTGTGCACATTAACACTATGAACACACAGTAATTACATTTCTTACTGTGAACTGTTCGATGGTAAATTATTTTTATTTTAAAGACTACCTCTTTCTTCACTGGCTGCTCCGGTCGTTCACAGCTGAAACATACCTCACTGTAAAGTTTCCTTCTTGGTATTTAAATATCAAATGATGTCAATTTAATTCTAGATGTTTGTGGAAAGTGCAACACCGCCACTAACGGTAAGAAAGGTACACAGAATGGTATAAAGCTGCAGAGAAAGCTGATTCCTTTCTAGCTCTGATTGTAATTCCTGTAGGTCATGTCGGAGCGAAACACGCCCAGGCCTGGCGTTTCAGCTCACCTGACTGACACATCCGTAACGCATCGTTGCTAGCGATTACAGTGGCACGTTTGAAATACAGTCGCAAGAGTAATGTCGTCTTTTCTTCTCAGAATGAATATGGAGGAGGAGATCACCGCTGTAAACACACATGCTATCTGTTCGGAGTGCACGTCACACAAAAACGTGACAGTTGAGTGTTTTGTCAGCTGCGAGAGAATCTTTTTCGAACTCTTTTTAAACTGCGTATTTGGCAGTCGGCGGAAACAGGTTATGAGGCGTAACATAACATTTTACGACTTAAAACATACAAAAACAACTTGTGAAGGCCGCCGCCTATCTTCCTATCGTAATCTAATGCAAACCAAATAGCTTTGTTGTTTAAACACTGAGATATTATCCTACCGTTGAAGACTACCTCTGAAATTCCCCACGTGATCAGACATTAACTAGTTGCCTCCGTGGCAGCACGGGCCGAGTGTAACCTCAGCGAGAAACCCGACGGTGACCACAGCCAGAGTCGTGGTTTTCCAGAGGCTCGATTACATTAAAGAACACTTAGCTACACGAGTAAGGAAAAGGAGCGTGCGGATTCTGAGCTCGGATGGAAACAGGCGGCCGATTGTTTTCCTCCCCTCGCTGATGATAAATGACTACGAGCCATCGAGGTGTTTAGAGATTAACGAGCGAGTTAGAGTGTTTAACACACAACAGCTACTTCAGTGAGACCCGATGCTAAGGATCACATAAACACTTTATAAATAGTGGGCTAGGAGGATAATTATTTTGATTGTGGGCTCTTGTGAAGCTCCCCCACTTTAACATCTGTTTGAAATATGGGCTGGTGTGTGCGTGAGGTCGAGCGAGTGGATGTGTTTCGAACTCCAAAAACAGATGCAGGCAAAAAAATAAAAAAATAACAAAAATAAAGAAAAAAAAAAAACGGAGAAGAAAAAACAACAACAAAAAAAGGATGTCTGTGTGTAAACATTCTCTCCGTTTCTTCCCCTTTCTCTGTAGCGCCATCATTCCTCTCTCTCTCTCTTTCTTTCTTTCTTTCTTTCTTTCTTCCTCACCTGGAATCACAGTAGAGGTGGAGTTTGTCAGGAGGCACAGCAGCAGCAGGGGATCTTGGGATAGCTGGAGGCCTGCTGTGGAGGACCCAGGCAGTGCTACTAGGATGTGAAATGTTACTAGGATGAGGGCGGCTCCACTGGTTCGGTCTGTTATTCTACTGATGAATAGTTTGGCCTAAAATATTAATATGTCTGAAGCAGGCTAGGGCTTTTTTTTCCTTTTTCCTCCAGTGGAGAATAGCGAGCCTACGCTGTTAACATTTTTTGTGTAGAGCATACAAGAGGAAAAAAAAATAATAATAATAAAAAAGTTTTTTTTGTTTTTTTTTAAAGAAAGGTTTTCCACCAGCTTCTCGATTTTATCCACAAGTCTGGTGTGTAGCCCTGCCTAGTAATCCCTTCATGGCTTTGTTCTCAATGCCGACATGTCTCTGTGCACCAGGACCGAGAGGAGAGACGCAGGCAGCCTCATGACTAGCTGGTAACATCACTTGCTTCCTGCACACTGGCGATTGGGTCAAATGCGTAAAAAAAATCGAAGCGGATTTCAACCTCTGAACCTTTGATTCGGCTGCTTACTCAGCAGTGGGTTTTCCAGCTGGTAACCTGTGGAATCACTAAAAAAAAAAAAAAAAAAAAGTTTTATTTTAAAACGCGTCCCTGAGGTCGAGTCCGAAAACCGTGATCGCGCTCTGCTGAGCTGGAAGAGTTGGTGTATGGATAAAAGAATATTAGGATAAACAGTGAGGGGAAATGAACTCGGTCATGATGTTCCAGGTGATTGTTTTCATCTGGCAAATGTCTAAAACTCCTTATCCTGCTGTAACTGGTTAAAAGATCTCAATCTGCTCATTAGTTTCCTAGTTTGTGAATCAGTACACTTCAGACCTTGGCTCACTATACACTTAGAGTGATGATTGAATTTCTGAAGACATGACTACACACTCGCTTCGTAAAACATCACCGCTGCACTTAGCAACAACAGGCAGGACTCGTATCCTTTCAAGACTATTATTTTTATTGTAATGTTGTTTTTAAATAAATTTAAAAGTGAATTATTCTGAGCTACAACGATGGTGATAAGCCTCATAAATTTGTAGATGACCTTGGAACTTTGGAGTAACTGTGGTAAACGACGGCATTGTGTTACTTTGTGCCTCACGTACGTCTAGCTGTAGACAGGATGGGAACTAGTGCTATGTGAGTCAGCACAATCTTCTCTTTTATACACATGCACACACTTCATTTCGCTGTTCCGTGCACACACCCTAAAGTGGGATCGTGCCCCGGCGTGTGCCGCGGTCCCGGGGTGGTGCTCGGTGACTGATCGGAGAGAGTCACGCTTGGTGCTGTATACTGATGTGCATTATCTTGTTCTTTAACGGGCGGAATCAATCAATCCCTGCGTGTCTGTGACCGCACGGCATCGCCATTCCAGGCACGGCTCGCATGCTCCAGCTCAGCCATCGCCCGGAGTTACCTGAGCCAAATTGGATCAACAAGCTCTGATTCCCCTGTACTGCTGCAATCCGAGATGAAGATCATATTAGAGGGAAGAGAGTAAAGCGAGAAAAGACAGGAGAGAGAAAGCAGGAGAGAGAGTGAGAATAAGAGAGAGAGAGACAGGCAGAGAAAAAGAAAGAGAGAAACAGAGTAAGAGAGAGAGAGAGAGAGAGAGAGAGAGAGAGAGAGAGAGAGAGAGAGAGAGAGAGACAGAGAGTGACATGGGCCTCTGTGCACTCTTTTTAAGGGCCATTTCTGACGTTAAAGCCTGTTTATTCTACACTGTATTAACGTACATCTCATCAGCCGTCCCTGTATTTGTACATGAACAAAAGCACGACGTGACAAAAAACGAACGCAAATGAGTCTTAGTTCCTGTGTCCTAATTCATAAAATCTAAATCCTAGCGCACGTCGTAAAACCCAATAAACAGGATCATAAAAACAGAAAGAGCTAATGAGCCCACACAACCACGGGGCAGGCAAACACACTCATGTACTGTATGCATTATTACAAACCAATTAAGCAGACACTTCTGTTTAACACACCGACTCTTCTTCCTTCTCCTTTTCAACAAGCCTCAAATAAGTAAGTAAGTAAGTAAATAAATAAATGACAGATATACGTGTGAGTGGTAGCATGAGGATCGTTTTCATTTAGCCGAGGAAAGGGAATAAATATGGCGACGGGGATCTGCTTATACTTATGCGCTAATGGCCGCATGATAGATTTGAAGAACAAACCTTGACTAGCTTTGCCATTTTTTCCCCCAGTTGCCCTACAGATATTTTACATTATTCAATCAAAAATACCATCTTTCTGATTCCAACTTTCTTTTTTATATATTTTAATGTTTAATAGGGGCCTGTGGCTATCTATGAGAGCAATTATTAGATATCCGCGGAGAGAAATTGAAAAATTAATCATATGCTCGACTTTTCTCTTGCGCTGGTACATAGGAAATGGCTGCTGCTCGCTTACCATCGCAGGCTTGGGAGCTGCGATAAACAACCGCACTAATATCACAATTAAGAGGTTGTTTACTTCTGCCGCTCTTTGTGACGATATCCTGGCGTAAGACTGCGAGGAGAAGCTCTGTGTTATTCGTATGGCGACGAGAGCGGCGTGGGAAAGCGAACGACGATCACCACAACCCACAACATGCGAGCCGTGAGAGAAAGCACTGATATTAAAAGTAGTTCTGTTTAGACATGAAGACATTATAATCACCAAAATACTGTCTCGCAAACACACACACATGCTTCCAAACTTACATCACAGTTCCTAGTCTATACAGAGCTACACAGCAACACTGACTGACACACACGACAGCTACTGCCAAAAACATGTAACCACATGCGCTGTAAATATTTTAATAATAATCATAATAATGATTCAGGGATTTTTTTTTTTTTTTACTTTTTGGCCTGGCGATCATGAACACGATAAAACAAACAAAAAAAAAGCTAATTTCAACATGTAGAATAAAGACCCGGCTTCAGATAATGGGAGTCAATTTCTTGGAAGTCACAAGATCGATAGTATTTGTGTAGATTAGAAGTGTGCTGAGAGCTAGAAGTGGGAAATATGATGATATGATATCAATATTGTGATCAATTACATCACAGTGTACTTTTCGGAGATACTCTGTGCATCATGTCGGCTTTTTCCAACCTTTTCGATTCGACTTTTTGTAGCTAACTGTAACAAACTGACTGGGGGTGGAAGGGGGGGGGGGGCTGCTTGAATTCTGCTCAAAATTCGGAACATAAGGTGACGTTTGAGCTACGTCACATGGACCTACTGATACGCCGATGGACCTGGTTATGTGAAAAAAATGGATGCTAATTTTTCATTACGACATCCAAACATCTGCCTGACATGCCTGTTAATCTTAATGCCTGGGCCACATTTCAGGATAATCGGGCTTCCATTTTCCTCAACACTGGCACGTTTTAGGCTGGTCTTAAATGATTATGTTCTCAGATTACCCTGTAGTGTGGAGAGTGTAAAATCGAATCTTAACAACGATGATGTACTTCCCAGGCCAGTTGAGTTATCCCAGGCTTCGGTATTGAACACTCAACATCCTGTAGCGTCAGAAAGAAAGCAGCTGATCTTAGGCCTCCAACTCATGTCCCGGTACTGACTTGAATTAAGGGTCATCCACTTATTTATCTGGATGGGAATCGTTTTCACATGAGGTTTTCTTGAGATACGTGCTTTATTGTGTGAAAGCCTTGTAGAACCATCCAGAACCGAATAATCGGTAGAACCCGTCACAGTACCCATGGACGTGCGCGTTTTCTTTTAACGTGTACCGTTTAGCTCTAAGCTGTAAACATTTCTTTCTGCTACACATGACTGAGCAGAAATATTGCTTAGATTTCAATTTTGCATTGCATTCACAGACATAACATCTCTTCTTCTGCCCCAGCACCTGTAGCGAGCTGATGATGGAAGTCAGAGGGGGTCAGCTACATGCAGGACATATTCCTGAGTTCTTGGGAAACCACAGGCGTGTGACGAGAGAGCGAGGAAGACGCAGACGGGCACATAAAAGCACTGCCTTATTTTCGGTGCCATTTGTCGGCTTGCGCCCTCGCGGCCCCTTCCCATTACATCATGTTAGAGACTGTAAACAAGCAAATAACAACAGGGCAGTGAAGCCGGGAGCGTGGGGCTACACGCCTCCCTGCGCTGCGAGGGGAATTGCTCTGCTCGTTCTCCTGGCCTACAAAACATTTGTTTTTTTATTGACCGACTAAATAATACATCACATTTTCCTTCTCTCAGGGAGAAATGGAGAGGGAGGGGAAAAAAGGGAAGGATTTATGAGAGGGGAACAGAGGGGAAACTATTTATGGCAGGCGTCATTCACAGATAGGCGAGGGACCATCAGCCATATTTATGGGTCGCCATCATATCATAGACGTCGAATATCATTCTCTGAACGGAACGCAAACTGCCGCTGCTGCCATCTCTCTTCCAGAATAGAGGCCATGTCACATCCACTGGGCTCGACAGGTCATTATTAACAGAAAACACACAGGAACGTCGGCACACAAGTTTGACGATTACATCGGAGCCTTTAGATGCCTGACAGTGATGGGTAGATACAAGTCCATTTTTTCATCCCAACAAAATTTCTTGATCCGTTGGGACTGGTGCTCTCTTGCTTAGGTGTCTTTAGCCCTGGTGGGTTAGTTATGGAGAGTAATTATTATTGTTATCTGCATCTATTTTAGTCCTGTCTGGTGAGAAATTGTGTCAGAAAGGTTTATTTCATTATGTTATGAAGTCTATGAAATAAAGAGAAGACATGCTACAGAGTCAGAAGGGTTTTTAAAGCACTCTCATACCAGGGCCATGGGTGCTCATCTTAAAGCTCCACACTGTAGTCCGGTGCTTTATCGTATTTGTTTATTTCGTTTAACTAGCTACAATGTGCAGAATGATGATTGTATCCAATTTCAACTGACTTTAAACTAAATGATTGAATAGGACACTGAGCACAAGCCACTGATATACAGAGCATTAGCACAGAGTTGTTGCCTGAGCGTGGAACGTCGACTTTCCACCAGAAAGAACCGGGTGCTGGTTCAGAGCTGGTGCTGGTTCGAAGTTGGTTCCACTGGCGAGCCTTCTAAGAACCGGTTTGCCTTTCCATGGGCTAGAGCGCCATCACGGAGCCGAGTCTTACGTCACCGTATACAACGTTATACAGCATCGTTAGCGCAGCAGCGGCAAACACAATCACAACGTCAACAATGACGGATGTTGCGATACTGTTAATGCTCATGGCTTTTGCGAACCTACATTGGCATCCAAACGCGGCGAATCCTGATTTAACATGATTAAAAAATGGCGCTAACGACGATCTCTTTTGTCTTGTTGGTCACAGTAACCCCGCCCCCAGCCCCTGACGCAAGCGGTTCTTAAGTCTAGACCAGCAATGTTTTGGTGCTACTTAAGAACCACTTTTCCTGCTTTGGGTGTCAAAAAAGAAATTTTATGGCTCCGAAGCAGCACTCAAACTGCCTTGGTGGAAAAGGGGCAGAAAAGACCTTCAGGGATTTTAAACCTGTAATTTAAAGCTTTAAATAGAAAATTTCAAGAGTTAAAAAGTGAATTTATTGTTTTTCTTGGAAGGTATGCAAACAAGGGTACAAGCATTCCACTTCATTAACACTAGAGGAAAGGATAAACATGCTGACGCATTTCTGAAGTATGGCAAAAAATGACAATTAGTGAAGCATTTTTCCAACACTGGTCATGTGACTAACTAATGATCATGTACAACCTGTGTGACCGCACGCCCTACGCCGAGCGTGTATGATAAAGGTCAGTACAATCCGTCTGTATTACAATAAGGTGTGTGAAGTATGCATGGAATTTCTGTAGTATGTAGAGAAGCCAGGGAGCACGGTGGCTTAGTGGTTAGCACGCTCGCCTCACACCTCCAGGGTTGGGGGTTCAATTCCTGCCTCCTCCTTGTGTGTGTGGAGTTTGCATGTTCTCCCCGTGCCTCGGGGGTTTCCTCCGGGTACTCCGGTTTCCTCCCCCGGTCCAAAGACATGCATGGTAGGTAGATTGGCATCTCTGGAAAATTGTCTGTAGTGTGTGAGTGTGTGAGTGAATGAGAGTGTGTGTGTGCCCTGTGATGGGTTGGCACTCCGTCCAGGGTGTATCCTGCCTCGATGCCCGATGACGCCTGAGATAGGCACAGGCTCCCCGTGACCCAAGTAGTTCGGATAAGCGGTAGAAAATGAATGAATGAATGAATGAATGTAGGGAAGCCTTGAGGTCGAGTCCCGGGATCTGTGCAGGCCACGTTAGATTCTCCTCATCAAACCTTGACTGACGGTGTCGTCTCTTTGTGCACAGGGGCATCGTGATGAAATGGGTTCGGGTTAGGTCTAGCAGCTTGAATTCCTGGGCGTAAAAAAAAGCCTACATTGAACATACACGGTTGTGTGTTAACCACTATACGATATGAAGCACACATGAAAGAGACTCTCAGCATGTGCAGAAATAGTGACAAATCTCTATCCGTCACTGATCTTAACGCTGAACCACAACCTTGTGAATAAACTCTGCACCTGTCCCACATCTAGACAGTACGAATAAGAAAGCTTCGCTACAGGACTTTCACATTAGTGAGCCTGTCTCTGATTAAAGTTCATGTCTACACACACACAGAAATGTGCTCCACCCCTCCACTTATCTTCTCTATCCGTTCATCTGACACTCTCCCTCTCTCATGCTCAAAAGCTGTTTGTCCAGATCTCTGGGGTTTCTCGGAGATGCCTTAATCAGGAGCCTGTTCAGTGGATAAACACTATATTGAAACAAATAAGCGCTTTAAAAAGCACAGAAAGGCTCAGTTCTCATTTCAACAGCACGTTTAACCCTCATCATCCCCGCTCCTCAGGGCCCATTCTATGTTAATTGGATCTCCATGGCATTTGTATTGGGGATCTTAACATGCACAGTCCATGAATATTAATTACCCAGAAGTTTTCGATCCTGGTGGATCGGGGAAAAAAAAAATAATAAAATAGGGGGGAAATAAATAAATAAATAAATAATACTTTTCCTGATGCATATTAATTCGGTTGAGATTTTTGAAAAGTCAAAAGCCTATTAAAAATGCATAAGCGCCCCAATTCCCATGACAATTAATGCATCTTTAAATTGAGCACTAATACAGTAGCTTGCCTCGAATCGGGCTAGACGTAACAAGCTGCTGTTTTTGTTCAGGTGCAGGAAAACATTCCAAGCTGAAAGAAAAGTTGTCATTTTAGTCGACCGTCACAACAGATCCTTTGTGATCGCTTGTAACGAAGAATCTTTCATTTATTTTAAGACTACAGGCTGCGTCTTAATTTAAAATCCTCCCTGGTGGGGTTTAGAGCCCTTGGAAATAAGCGACACCACAGAGGGCTGCCCCGTTGCCCCAGCTGCCTACAACACCTGCTTCAAGTTTACACTTCCCCTCTTCACAGCATCAAAGCCCGTCCTCTTGCTGTAGACAATGAGAGGTGCTTCATGCTCCTAATGGTACCAGCATAGTAGGAATTATTTACATGGGAGGTCTCTCTCTCTCTCTCTCTCTCTCTCTCTCTTTTTTAAGAAGAAGGGAAAGATTGTGAGCTTACATCATCAATGAAAATAAGGGAAGTAGAACAATAGGACAGCCAACAGATAAAAAAAAAGAGGGGCATACCCAAATCATATCCCCTCTCGCTCCCTCTCTCACACTCACTCTCTCTCTCTCTCTCTCTCTCTCTCAGTGCTATGCCACTTTTCCATCAGCTGACCGTTTGACCCGAAATCCATTAGCAGTGTGCCGCTGCAGCCTTTAGTAAAGCAACTTGGGCCTGTTTTCCTGTACGGCCCCAGACACACTCCTTACCTCGCTGTCAAACAACTCGTACGTGAATTACCGTAAACAGGATGTTAACCCGCGGCGCAGTAAACTCTCTCCATCTGCCCTACGTACATATATATGACCTGCACATCATCATAGCACTCTATGGTTTATGGGCGCTAGACTGGATAATAAATCTCCTCTGATTCCCTGACTGTGAAAGCGAGACCCCAGCACTGGGGCCGGGTTGCCAGGTTTGGGAAGAGTGGCACGCCGTTCTGGAGCGCAGATGAAGATATTTCTTTAAAGGTGGAGATATTGCTTGCCACAATTAGAAGGTAATATGTGAAATTGCAACGGCCCGGATCTCCACGGAAAAACGCGGTGATGGAGTATTCTGTGACACTCTGCAGGTTCCCTTTCTTCTGAGAATAATTATTTTCTCGCCTTTTCTACATACAAGCACCCTTAATGTTTAATTTCCATTGCATTGCGCCGATTATGAATCAGATTGCCCATCAATTGGCAGACGCAGCAAAGAAATTCACCCTGTAATAAAACTGTCATCTGTTCCAGTATAAAGACAGATGTTGCAAGTTGGGTGATAACACAATTAAACCCGTTCAACGAGGGATTCCAGAAAATTATTGAAATTGGAGGAAGCACTATCATTTTACCAATAAAGCAATTTGAGGCAATATGCAGTGTCATAACGCTGATCTTTATCCCTGTTGTCTAGATTTGCAATAAGTTGGGAAGTTGGAAGCCTGTCATTTCCGTCCAATCGGACAACATTCCGTGTAAGAGTTTACAAAGCGGCAGTCTAAGTGGAAGAGGGACGGACGGACCTGAGAAGGGAGACGTCCATGAATCTTATTTTAATCCGGCTTCTCTGCTCTGTTCATCTGTCTTCCATCAGCTTTTCAGCGGTGAAGGCGTCCGTCAGGATCTACACAGAATCGCTCTCTCTCCCTCTCTCGCTCTTTGTCTCTGTCTGTCTTTCATCACCATGTACACTTTTGCATAATGGAAGACGTGTGCCATTCCGGCCGGTTTCTACCTCAAAGTGTTGCGGGCTAAAAAGCCAACCTTTTTTTCCCGCCCTATCTCTCTCTAGATGCAATGTCACAGACAACTGCACTCACCCGAGAACAGAAAGAAGGGAAAAATTTCATAATTGCCTTGCCTTATCTTGTAATTTGTAACAAAGCTAAAGCATCCATGAGCTTGACAAAGCAAACTCCAACCGGTTTGCCCTTCCATAACAGAAAAGCAATTATTCATCCATTGTTTTGTTTTATTTCTTTCTTCTTCTTCTTCTTCTTCTTCTTTTTTTTATTTAAACTTTCTGATATTGATGGAATATGTTAGGACGAGCAGACACGGGGCACGGATGGAGATTTCCAAGCCCTCAAACTTCATTAAAAGATGTCTGTGATGAGGCAGGCCTCTGATATGAAATATTCAACAGCCGTGCGTGTGAGTTCGGGGTGATTACTGGCAGTCCATAAGTACAAGTCAACAACAGTTTGCTGGAGCATGCAAGTGATTAAAAATGCACCAGCAGAAATGGTCATAAATCATCAAACTGTGCCCTATAGCAGCTGCACTGGAGACGACAGAAACGTTCCTGAGTGCCGACATATCGTCCGTGACAGCGTGGTATGGACGCTGGAGTGTTTGTTCCCGGCTAATTACAGGTGAGTTTATATGCATTTATACAGTCATCAAGCCTAAGATTTAAATCCTCCATCAGCCGTAAAAAAAGCCACTTCCTTCTTGCTGTGGAGGTTGTTTGTATGTGCACGCGCAGACACTTTCTGCTGCAGATGCATCAATATAAAGAGGAAAAAAAAAGGCACAAAACACCACAATCAGCTTGCTGGTGCATACAATCAGCCTGTTTTTGTTTTTATTTTATTTTTATCACTCATATCATAGTCACTTCCTCATCAAAAGAAAATGCTGAAAACCACAAGTTCTCTCAGAGCACAAGGGTGCGCATGACAAAAGCAGTCGCCGAGTGCAGTCATTACAGGATCTACGTATATTTCACTTCAGGCCAAAATTGCCTTTCGCTCCATAAAGCTTGATATCCATCTGGGGAAGAAGAAGAAGACGAAGAAGAAGAAGAAGAGAAAAAAATAAACACACAAGGTTTTTGGACTATTTTGAGGAATCCTATGCAAGGCCACGCATTTGTGATCCACCTGACTTCTGGTGGTGTCTCTGGCGACGTGCTTCCGTGGCCGGGTGAGGAAGTGTGTATCTTAAACTGGGGAAATTCCAGTTACTTATACTTTCACACAACTGCAGAACAAATAAGCAATGTCGAACCAGCTGAAGAGCAGAATAAAGCAGATCAAAAAAATATATATAGAGGGGGAAAAAAATATAAAAATACTAGCAGCTGGAGCTTAAAGAGAAGAATGTGTCCGGCTTTCAAGTCAACAACAGTAGGAATAAAACATCTTTGCTGTATAGAGTGGATAAGGAACTGAAAACCACAGGCAGTGAACTCTTTCCAACCTTGTAACGACGGCTCATTAGAAAATGTGATATTTTCTGTGCCTCTTCATTAGAATAGTCATAACAAGAAGAAGAAGAAGAAGAAGAAGAAGAAGAAGAAGAAGAAGGAGAAGGAGAAGAAGGAGAAGACGAAGGTGGAGAAGAAGAAGAAGATGGAGGAGAAGAAAAAGAAGAAGAAGGTGGAGGAGGAGGAGGAGGAGGAGGAGGAGGAGGAGGAGGAGAAGAAGAAGGAGGTGGAAAAGAAGAAGAAGAAGGTGGAGGAGGAGAAGAAGGTGGTGGAAGAGAAGAAGGTGAAGGAGAAGAAGAAGAAGAAGGTGGAAGAGAAGAACAAGAAGGAGGAGAAGGAGAAGAAGAATCTGTATAACATTCAGGTGGCACAGTGGTGCAGTGGGTAGCCCTGACCTCAGGTTACTCTCTGTGTGGAGTGTTGTGTGTTCCCCTTGTGTTCATGTGGGTTTCCTTCCCCTGTCTATAAATAGGAAATCAGGTGGACCAGCTATGATCAATTCCACCTAGGTATTAACTCTCTGTCTCAGACTTTCACAATTAGAAAAGGAAAAAAGTATCAGTAGATTTCTGTCTCTCTCTTGTACACTCTTGTAAATTGCCCCAAGGGATGAATAAGCATGTGTGTGTGTGTGTGTGTGTGTGTGTGTGTGTGTGTGTGTGTGTGTGTGTGTGTGTGTGTGTGTGTGTGATGCCATGACATGACCTGTAGTGTGATCTGGAGTGAAGTTTGGTACATCTCACATCGGTATTTATTATTAATTACAGTATAAATATGCAACGTGTTTAAAGTCTGTAATTCGTCTCCCACACAAAGTTCAGGTGAAGCTCTGCAGCAACTGTAGCACTGTGTTCCTTTTCACAGACCCGTGGGCCAAGAGCGAAAATATCAACGCCTTAGGAATTTTGCTGGCTGTACGTCTTCACGCTGAATTTGTAACGTGACTCAATCGTTATGGAGATGAGGCTCGCTCGCGGCCAGACGGATCATGATTTATTAGACTGTTGGAATATCAAAGACTAGTCAAACATTTAACAATCCAACAAACACTGAGTGAGCATACGCAGTTGGAGTAAACAAACTCCAGCGAGTGTCGATCTGAACCGGCTCGACACGCCGCGGCAACACCACCACACTGTTGTAGAGCTTCTCGACGAACTAATGCGTCGCGTTCTCATGGAAAACTCTGATACACTCCTGTCACGGGCCACGATTCTTCTCTTTTCCTTTTTTAATATACAAGAGACTGGTGCTTGTGATTCGACTTTCCTTTAGCGATGTTTAAACAAAGCGTATGGTCTACTTCCCCCAATCTAACTAGTGCGGCAAGATGAATTCCTCCGTCAGGCTCGAGATGATCAAACAGATTACAATTATTTTATCCTCCATATGTATTAATGAGCACTGTCTTTCATAGTTATGTTCCCTAACAAGAACTGATGACATGCCAAGCTCCAGGTTTGTTTTATTTTTTTCCCTGCCATGTTCTCAAAGGATTCGGAGCTTATTAGTTTACGATTTTGCAAGATTCATTATCAAAGGGGAAATAAATAAATAAACAAACAAATAAATAAATAAATAAATAAATAATCAATATGTTTTAAACAGACTAACAAATAATATCAGATGCTCATTAGCAAATCAGTAGTAATTGGGAATTACTAGACAAAAGGGAAAAGAAAATAAACAAACAAACAAACAAACAAATAAATAAATACGCTATTATACATTACTACTAGGCAAAATGAACAAGCTGCTTGATTTCTGCTATAAGACTTAAAGAAATAAAGGCATTAACAACAGACACGACATTAATGTATATAGCACAAATACATCTTAACAGGATATACAAATGTATGGTTCATCGCTCGTCTGTCTTTCTTACACCCTTTAGAGCGCTGCATATACCACAAAGGTCCAGCAAAATAACTGACAGCTGAGAAGGACGGCCTTCATGCAGACGCAGGTCCTGATTGGTTAATTACAGCTGTGTTAGCAATGACAGATTTGCTCATTACAAAGCCAGGAATTGTCGCAAACTACGCTATAGCTACACATCCTAATAATCCATTACTCATCATTATCCATCGTTAGGGATCTGAGGCTACATTTAGACCAAAGTTAAAGCTACGTATATTACATGGGAATAGAGCAAAGTGACACACAGAGTGGGAAACAAAATAAAATCTCTGAAGTGAGATTTCTTGTCTAGTCTAGTCGTAGTTATCCATCAAACAGAAAGCTAATCACCAGGCACGCATTTGCATACATTAAATACATTAGAGAAGATAAAGTGTATAAAACAATGACGAATACAGAATGGATGACACCCAGATCTCACACACTGTGTTTTGCCCCTAGGCCTGGCTTCTTCACTATAAACACACACTCCAATAAAATAAAGATGTTACACGAGGCCATATAGACTGAACCATATGTTAATGTAATGCGGTGTCCAAATCATTAGAAACACCAGCGTTTTATTTCTTTATTTTTTTTTCTCAACACAACTGAATGCTCACTATTCACTACGTAGTAATGAAGTCTGATCGCGCTACAAGTAAACAGATGGTGTGTGAAAGGTTGAAAGATGACTTTTCTAAATATACTGCCTTTTTTTTTTTTTTTTAACAAATCACTACACATCACGTGAGGATTACAAGCCTGTGTCTGAGCACTTAATCGAGAGAAGAAGAAGAAGAAGAAGAGAGAGAAAAAAATATTTGATTTACAGCTTCATGTATGTGGGAGTATAAAGAGGTTCTTTTTTTTTTATCTTTCGATGAGCTCGAGATCATCTTTTGAGAGCGTGTGTAAACGTAAAGCATTAAAGGGAGGTCATGAGAGAGGAAGTGAAAGTGCACATGAAGTGCCAATTTCATGTCGACTTGCTATTGGTCTCCTATCAGCACTGATAACGCTATTATGCAAATGCAACGTGGTTGTATTAATGATGCTTTTTATAGATCCGGGTGGATTTCTACCGAGTTTATGGAGTGGCGTTGTACCTGCAAGTATGTTGGAAATGGACATTGTGCTGAGACTTTGTGTTGTGTCATAGAGGTGGCAGTTAGCTATGGGGAACCACAAACACACCCAAACACACACACTACGTGAGTACAAGACTGCAAGAGTGATTGGAGCATTCATACATGACAATAAAAACAACACAACAGTGAGTAAACCCCATGTTGGTTTGGTCTCTTTGCACCACCTGCCCAGATGCTGTCCCTGCTTTAGTAGCCACAACAGAGTTGTTTGCTCTTATTGAGACAAAATAATCAATGGCATAACAAACCTGCATTAAATTAGTATAGAAACGTGTGATACAAACAGTAAAAACACATGACACAGGCTTCCATGGAACTGGAAAGACTTACAAAGCTCCATTTGATTTCGGATAAAGATTGCATTATTTATTGCAACACAGTTAGGAGGAGGTCTCGATGCAGAGACGCACATGCTTTTAAATCAAGAAGCCTAAAATCCCACTGTGTAGGAGGACTCCGCCTGGTTTATTTTTTTTTGTTTTTCCACCCAGTCCAGAGAGGCACATTCATATGAGACCACCAAAAACTGCAAGACTGAAAAGGCAAAATAAGTAAATAAATAAGTAAATAAATAAATAAATCTTGTGACTAACAAACATGGTAAAATTGCAGAAATAATCAACTAATTACTTAAGTCCTATCAAAGCTCGAATTTTTTGTTCTCTAAAAAATATTTACAGCAGCTTTGATCACTACAGATCACTACTCCACTGATCACTACTGATCACTACTCCACTGATCACTACAGATCACTACAGATCACTACTCCACTGATCACTACAGATCACTACTCCACTGATCACTACAGATCACTACTCCACTGATCACTACTCCACTGATCACTACAGATCACTACTCCACTGATCACTACAGATCACTACTCCACTGATCACTACAGATCACTACTCCACTGATCACTACAGATCACTACTCCACTGATCACTACAGATCACTACAGATCACTACTCCACTGATCACTACAGATCACTACTACACTGATCACTACAGATCACTACTCCACTCATCACTACAGATCACTACTCCACCGATCCCTACTCCACACTCCACCGATCCCTACTCCACACTCCACTGATCCCTACTCCACACTCCACTGATCCCTACTCCACACTCCACTGATCCCTACTCCACTGATCGCTACTCCACACTCCACTGATCCCTACTCCACTGCTCACTACTCCACTGATCCCTAATCCACTCAACTGATCACTACTCCACTGATCCCTACTCCACACTCCACTGATCCCTACTCCACAGATCCCTACTCCACTGATCACTACTCCACACTCCAATGATCACTACTCCACACTCCAATGATTCCTACTCCACTGATCCCTACTCCACACTCCACTGATCCCTAATCTACCGATCCCTACTCCACACTCCACTGAACACTACTCCACTGATCCCTAATCCACACTCCACTGATCCCTACTCCACACTCCACTGATCCCTACTCCCTAATCCACTGATCCCTACTCCACATTCCACTGATCCCTAATCCACCGATCACTGCTCCACTATCCACTTATCCCTAATTCACTGATCACTACTCCACTGATCCCTACTCCACACTCCACTGATCCCTACTCCACACTCCACTGATCCCTACTCCACTGATCCCTACTCCACTGATCCCTACTCCACACTCCACTGATCCCTAATCCACCGATTCCTACTCCACTATCCACTCATCCCTAATTCACTGATCACTACTCCACTGATCCCTACTCCACACTCCACTGATCCCTACTCCACACTCCACTGATCCCTACTCCACACTCCACTGATCCCTAATCCACCGATCCCTACTCCACTATCCACTCATCCCTAATTCACTGATCACTACTCCACTGATCCCTACTCCACACTCCACTGATCCCTACTCCACACTCCACTGATCCCTACTCCACTGATCCCTACTCCACCGATCCCTACTCCACTATCCACTCATCCCTAATTCACTGATCACTACTCCACTGATCCCTACTCCACACTCCACTGATCCCTACTCCACTGATCCCTACTCCACACTCCACTGATCCCTAATCTACCGATCCCTACTTTTCACTCCACTGATCACTACTCCACTGATCCCTATTCCACACTCCACTGATCCCTACTCCACACTCCACTGATCCCTACTCCACTGATCCCTACTCCACATTCCACTGATCCCTAATCCACCGATCACTGCTCCACTATCCACTCATCCCTAATTCACTGATCACTACTCCACTGATCCCTACTCCACACTCCACTGATCCCTACTCCACACTCCACTGATCCCTACTCCACACTCCACTGATCCCTACTCCACACTCCACTGATCCCTACTCCACATTCCACTGATCCCTAATCCACCGATCACTGCTCCACTATCCACTCATCCCTAATTCACTGATCACTACTCCACTGATCCCTACTCCACACTCCACTGATCCCTACTCCACACTCCACTGATCCCTACTCCACACTCCACTGATCCCTACTCCCTACTCCACTGATCCCTACTCCACACTCCACTGATCCCTAATCCACCGATCACTGCTCCACTATCCACTCATCCCTAATTCACTGATCACTACTCCACTGATCCCTACTCCACACTCCACTGATCCCTACTCCACTGATCCCTACTCCACTGATCGCTACTCCACACTCCACTGATCCCTACTCCACTGATCCCTAATCCACACTCAACTGATCACTACTCCACTGATCCCTACTCCACACTCCACTGATCCCTACTCCACAGATCCCTACTCCACTGATCACTACTCCACACTCCAATGATCACTACTCCACACTCCACTGATTCCTACTCCACTGATCCCTAATCCACTGATCCCTAATCCACTGATCCCTACTCCACACTCCACTGATCACTATTCCACTGATCCCTAATCCACACTCCACTGATCCCTAATCTACCGATCCCTACTCCACACTCCACTGATCACTGCTCCACTATCCACTTATCCCTAATTCACTGATCACTACTCCACTGATCCCTACTCCACACTCCACTGATCCCTACTCCACTGATCCCTACTCCACACTCCACTGATCCCTACTCAACACTCCACTGATCCCTACTCCCTACTCCACTGATCCCTACTCCACTGATCCCTACTCCACACTCCACTGATCCCTAATCCACCGATCCCTACTCCACTATCCACTCATCCCTAATTCACTGATCACTACTCCACTGATCCCTACTCCACACTCCACTGATCCCTACTCCACTGATCCCTACTCCACACTCCACTGATCCCTACTACACATTCCACTGATCCCTAATCCACCGATCCCTACTCCACTATCCACTCATCCCTAATTCACTGATCACTAATCCACCGATCCCTACTCCACTATCCACTCATCCCTAATTCACTGATCACTACTCCACTGATCCCTACTCCACACTCCACTGATCCCTACTCCACTGATCCTTACTCCACACTCCACTGATCACTACTCCACTGATCCCTAATCCACTGATCCCTACTCCACTGATCCCTACTCCACACTCCACTGATCCCTAATCCACTGATCCCTAATCCACACTCTACCGATCCCTAATCCACTGATCACTACTCCACACTCCACTGATCCCTACTCCACTGATCACTACTCCACACTCCACTGATCCCTACTCCACACTCCACTGATCACTATTCCACTGATCCCTAATCCACACTCCACTGATCCCTAATCTACCGATCCCTACTCCACACTCCACTGATCACTACTCCACTGATCCCTACTCCACACTCCACTGATCCCTAATCCACACTCCACTGATCCCTACTCCCTACTCCACTGATCCCTACTCCACACTCCACTGATCCCTAATCCACTGATAACTACTCCACTGATCCCTAATCCACTCATCCCTAATTCACTGATCACTACTCCACACTCCACTGATCCCTACTCCACACTCCACTGATCCCTACTCCACACTCCACTGATCCCTACTCCACACTCCACTGATCCTACTCCACTGATCCCTACTCCACACTCCACTGATCCCTACTCCACTGATCCCTACTCCACTGATCCCTACTCCACACTCCACTGATCCCTAATCCACTGATAACTACTCCACTGATCCCTAATCCACTCATCCCTAATTCACTGATCACTACTCCACTGATCCCTACTCCACACTCCACTGATCCCTACTCCACTGATCCCTACTCCACTGATCCCAACTCCACTGATCCCTACTCCACACTCCACTGATCCCTACTCCACTGATCCCTACTCCACTGATCCCTACTCCACACTCCACTGATCCCTAATCCACCGATTCCTACTCCACTATCCACTCATCCCTAATTCACTGATCACTACTCCACTGATCCCTACTCCACACTCCACTGATCCCTACTCCACACTCCACTGATCCCTACTCCACACTCCACTGATCCCTAATCCACCGATCCCTACTCCACTATCCACTCATCCCTAATTCACTGATCACTACTCCACTGATCCCTACTCCACACTCCACTGATCCCTACTCCACACTCCACTGATCCCTACTCCACTGATCCCTACTCCACCGATCCCTACTCCACTATCCACTCATCCCTAATTCACTGATCACTACTCCACTGATCCCTACTCCACACTCCACTGATCCCTACTCCACTGATCCCTACTCCACACTCCACTGATCCCTACTCCACTGATCCCTACTCCACACTCCACTGATCCCTAATCCACTGATCCCTAATCCACACTCTACCGATCCCTAATCCACTGATCACTACTCCACACTCCACTGATCCCTACTCCACTGATCACTACTCCACTGATCACTACTCCACACTCCAATGATCACTACTCCACACTCCACTGATCCCTACTCCACTGATCCCTACTCCAAACTCCACTGATCCCTAATCCACTGATCCCTACTCCACACTCCACTGATCACTATTCCACTGATCCCTAATCCACACTCCACTGATCCCTAATCTACCGATCCCTACTTTTCACTCCACTGATCACTACTCCACTGATCCCTATTCCACACTCCACTGATCCCTACTCCACACTCCACTGATCCCTACTCCACTGATCCCTACTCCACATTCCACTGATCCCTAATCCACCGATCACTGCTCCACTATCCACTCATCCCTAATTCACTGATCACTACTCCACTGATCCCTACTCCACACTCCACTGATCCCTACTCCACACTCCACTGATCCCTACTCCACACTCCACTGATCCCTACTCCACATTCCACTGATCCCTAATCCACCGATCACTGCTCCACTATCCACTCATCCCTAATTCACTGATCACTACTCCACTGATCCCTACTCCACACTCCACTGATCCCTACTCCACACTCCACTGATCCCTACTCCACACTCCACTGATCCCTACTCCCTACTCCACTGATCCCTACTCCACACTCCACTGATCCCTAATCCACCGATCACTGCTCCACTATCCACTCATCCCTAATTCACTGATCACTACTCCACTGATCCCTACTCCACACTCCACTGATCCCTACTCCACTGATCGCTACTCCACACTCCACTGATCCCTACTCCACTGATCCCTAATCCACACTCAACTGATCACTACTCCACTGATCCCTACTCCACACTCCACTGATCCCTACTCCACAGATCCCTACTCCACTGATCACTACTCCACACTCCAATGATCACTACTCCACACTCCACTGATTCCTACTCCACTGATCCCTACTCCACTGATCCCTAATCCACTGATCCCTACTCCACACTCCACTGATCACTATTCCACTGATCCCTAATCCACACTCCACTGATCCCTAATCTACCGATCCCTACTCCACACTCCACTGATCACTGCTCCACTATCCACTTATCCCTAATTCACTGATCACTACTCCACTGATCCCTACTCCACACTCCACTGATCCCTACTCCACTGATCCCTACTCCACACTCCACTGATCCCTACTCAACA
>NC_062522.1:22915097-22970097 GCF_022655615.1 Tachysurus fulvidraco
AACAACCGCTGACAATAACTACCATCAGCCCCTGGGGCACAGCTAGCATGCGGCTTACTGATCTTTTCAAGTGCCTGCACTGTCGCGGGCTGACGCTCACGCCAACACAAAAAGCTGTGGTGACAGGACAACATTTCTGGGGCGGGTCTAAAAAGGCCAGAGTGCCTGGTTGGACAGGCAGCTCACGTTATGTTGATGACGCGTGGTGTCAGATGTGCGTTTGTCCGAGAACATTTCTGCACACTATTTTACTGGAATGTGTTCTAGGATAAACACGTCAGCAAGAAAACACACAATTGCCAAAAGAGCACTTTAAAGTGTTTTAAATATTCAGGACACCTCCAGTATACATAAATAATAATAATAATAATGTGTTTATGTGCTTGGAGAAGGAGGGGGATTAAATATTAATAAGCACTTAAAAGGAGGCGGAGGGATATGCTCGATGACATGGCTTACTAAAGGACAGGTGAGAGAGAGTGTCTATGACTGAATGAATCGCCTGGATGATCAAAAACCTTCACCCGTGTGTGTGTGTGTGTGTGTGTGTGTGTGTGTGTGTGTGTGTGTGTGTGTGTGTGTGTGTGTGTGTGTGTGTGTGAGAGAGAAGATGAATCACAACTACCTGTTGCTGCTGAAGGGTCATGAGGTTAGTGGCTGTGATGTCAGAGGAAGGTGTGGCACTCTTGGACCGTATGTCTCGAAGCCCGAGTTCAGCTGCCACCCCGTTCTGTTTGGCTGTTCCGTTGCTCGTGGCCTCCGCTGTTCCCGCTTCTTGCATCATGACTTAAAGGCCTGTGATGAAAGGATACGGAAAAAGAAGCAGCTGTTAAAATAAAGTGGTGGGGGTAAAACAGCAGGCTAAAGTGACCAAACTCAATTCGACTCTTCTGCTAGATTTTCCTTGTCGCTTCCTAGCTGGACTGGACTTGTTTGTTTGCTTTCTAGCCTGATGGTTTCCACCCACAGCCATACAGAGAGAGCCTCTCTCACACACACAAACACGTGTTCCCACATGGTGACAAACTGCTTAGATCCTCTAGAGATGACATTTCCGTGAGCATTCAAACCGAAAAAAAAAAAAAAAGTGCAGGTGGTGAGTTATCGAAGGCTTCTTTCTGTTTCTGGGTTTCTTTCAGGAGGGGAAAGTAGGAGAGGGAAGAAAGAAAGAAAAAGAAAGGAAGGGGAAAGTAAAGGATGGGAACATGACCCCAGTGCAAGACTCGGCAGAGGAGCCCAAGAAAACACGCTCGCTCGCAAACAAAACACATTCGGGGCTGAAATGGATATATTTACTCGGATGGCTCCCAGAAGAACCGCTGCCTCGATGGCTTTTTAATGGTTGACAGCTCTCGCCGAAATTCGTCCCAAATCAAACTGTACTGCAAACATTTGTATCGCAGCTGTTGAGTTTACACCAGAATCCCAGCCGGAACATAAATAAGCACCAGCTGTGGCAAACAATCCAGACTTATGGCCAATGTATTTATAATGTATCCATTACATCAACGTCATGTGTCAGTATGGCTTTATACATCCAAACCATGTAGTTTTCATTGTATACAAAGAATCACACACACACACACACACACACACACACACACACACACACACACACACACACACATATATATATATATATATGAAAGGGACAGAAAAGTGAGCAAAGACAGAAGGGCAATTTGATTTTGAAACTTATTAACTTTAATCTAAACTTTTTGTGAGCAATAATAATAATAATGATAACAACAACAATAATGAGAAGGAGAAGAAGAAGAAGAAGAAAACAGTTGTCATTAGTATTTCTTTAGACACTGCTAGGTTTTAGGAACAAAAAATCTATAATTCATACGGATAAACTGATATCATTTGGACTGAGGAACTCTCCCATCGCAAGGTCTAACAATAAGTGTAACAGAAATGACCGCTTTCCATTCCTATAGTAAGGAGCAGCACATGGGGTCTCGTACGGCAGACCTTCAGTTCTGCATCGTCAAATAAAAAGAAAGCTTTTCTAATAAAAAAAAGAAATGTGAAAGCTTTCTGTTAGGAGACATTAAGGAGGAGTCAGGAGCGTCAGTGCTTTGGTCAGTAAGTTTCCCCCGTGTATGACAGAGGATTTCTCTTACATGTAGCGTGGCAGGGTTGATAAGAGTCCTGACAAGAGTTTGATTTCTTTTCTGTCTTACTGTCGTCGAGAGTAAAAGTACAAGAGAGCCTTGTGAGAGGGAGGGATTGTTGTTGTTTGTTGTAGCTTGAGAGGGTTTTAAATCGGTGCTCCTTAACATTAAATGTATCCACATTCAATGCGTATAAGTGAACGGACACCAGCGGTAACAGTAATAAAGCTCCATAAAACACACGAAAAGGAAACAACAAACAGCGTTACCTTTATGCATGTTGCCTGCCTTTGCATTTACTAACGTATCATTCCTATTTCTTCTTTCCATGCTGTATGTACTGCCTTATTTGTGTATTGCTCATATTCTTATTATCCTTCTTTCTCTTCTTCTCTCCGTCATCTGTTCCGTGCTGACGTACGTGTTGCCCCGTCTTGTCTTCCTCACCAGGCTGCCAGGGCCATGCTCAATTATGGCATCCTCTAAACAAGATCAGAGCGAGAGAGCGCCAAAAGCTGTGTCTGCAATACACACAGGCCCACATGGCAATTACAAACACACGCTCGACCTCGGGCTCGACACCAACGCGAGCACAGATCCAAATAATAAAGGGCGTTCACCACTTTCCATTCAACCCGAGTCAGATCTTTACATCTAACGTTGGTGCGCACGTAATTGCGCGTTCGTCTCCGTCAACCCGGCTTCTTCTTAGCAAGACACCTTCTTTAGCCTCCAAAGGACGTGTGCGCAGTAATGGCTACACACTCGCTGCATGCGGAATTTGAATAATTAGAAGATAAAGGCGTAAATTTTGCAAAAAGAAAAAAGTGGCATCTCTTTATATATATATAAAAAAAAGTAATCAGGAGAATGGGCTGGAGTTTTAATGCATGCAGAACTAGTGACCCACACTAAAAAGGAAGGAAAGCTGCAATGAATGCAAAGTACTGCGCCCGTGTCGCCGCTGTCTGAACAGGGCCAGCTAAAATTAACACCCAATTAATTTTCAAATTGACAAACAAATGAAAGCCATAAATCTACCGTCTCATTAACTTATGCCACCAAATAATTTAAAAGCCGCAATATCGCCACCAAAAGTGTGTTATCCATCATGAGTATGAAACAGATAGCAATGAAACGGCCTTGTGCAAAAGGCATTAATATTCACAACGGCATATGAATAAAAGCACTGCATGAAGACGTTGTATTATTAAGCTGATTTCAATGGTAACTAATGCATTAACCGCGACAGAACGCTCTGTGGTGCTTCTAGGTTAAAGAGAAATGGGTGCACATGTCTGTTTAGGGGCTGTGTGCAAATGGTCATTAAAAACAGCAACAACAACAACAAAATCATTCTTCTCTTTCTCAAAGTACTTTCTCTCTCTCGCTCTCGCTCTCTCTCTCTCTCTCTCACACACACACACACACACACACACACACACACACACACACACACACACACACACACACACACACACACACACACACACACACACAAAGGGTTCATGGGAAACAGGCCTGTTTGTTTACACAGTAAGTCAAGGCTTATGAAAAGGACCAACAAAAACAAGCATTATGGAAATTCCAGAAGATTAACAAAGGCAGCAGTCAAGTGTGAAACAGACGTCTATCAGCAGTTGACTTGCTTTCGCTGGGCAGAAAGACTGCTTGCAAAACACAAGTGTTTGGAACAAACAGTGGATAATGCAAGGTCAAAGTTTTTGTTTGTTGATGCTTTCACAGAGTTCCTTTAATGCTGTTTGTACAGTAAAAGGGCACATGCACTGTGCATGCACACACACACACACACACACACACACACACACACACACACACACACACACACACACACACTGTCACATGATGGTCACATATGACCAAAGCTCATCCGAGTCCAAGAAAACAAAAACAATCATGAGCTAGTGATTGTGTGTGTGTGTGTGTGTGTGTGTGTGTGTGTGTGTGTGTGTGTGTGTGTGTGTGTGTGTGTTTAAAAAAGAGAAGACAATGGTAAAAATATCAACAAACTACTTTTCACTTCCTGATAAGTTTAGCGCTTCAGCTGTAATCATTTCCCAGATCAGTATTAAGAAACCCATACAAGTGTGCATATGAGCTTGTGTGTGGTTTAGTTTTTTTGTTTTTTTTAACCATTTGCACACAGCCCCTAAACAGACACGTGCACACATTTCTCTTTAACCTAGAAGCACCACAGAACGTCCTGTCGCAGTTAATGCACGAGTTACCAGTGACCCATTGAAATCAGCTTAATAATTCCTTAAATCTTACTTTAAAAAAAGAAATACATTTTATATATATATATATATATATATATATATATATATATATATATATATATATATATATATATATATATATAAATACAAAGATTGTAAAACATATCTACAAACTACCTTTCACTTACTTCACAAGTAGGCGTGGCACTTTAGCTGCAATCATTTCCCTTATCGGTGATAAGAAACCTATACAAGTGTGCTTAGGAACATAAGTGTGTGTGTATTAGTATGTGTGTGTACTGTACGCATGTGTGTGAGCAACAGAAAGCAAGTCTCCCTCCCTCGCTCCCTCCCTCGTCTAAGAGTTTCTGCTCCGACAGGCTCCGCTATCCTGAGCTCCTTGTTTACAGCAGCACACCTCAACAAAAGCACAGCATTCTTATACGCTGGATAAGAAGACACAAAAGGATGGTTGTGTAGACACTCCTGGATGGTTGTGTAGGTTCTGCTTGGCTGATAGAGTAGACACAACAGCGATGAAAAAGGTGTGAGAGCATCCCAGGTTGTTTGGGGGGAATTTTTTTCTCTCTGGTTTGTCCAGGCTGACAAGTAAATAATTAAAAGACGTTAAAAAATAAATAAATAAATAAACGATGCACATTCTAGTTCAATGACACATTTTCGATAAAATCACAAAATAAGCATTAGCTGAATAAATAAGCATCTTTGATTACTGATTTAAAAGTAGAAGAATATAGATGATTTCTGGCCCCATGCATCACCACACTTATTACCCTTGGAGGGAGGAGAGGTGTAGTAACACGTACGTCCTCTGAGAGTAGCCACATCCTTCAGAACTGTTGCTCATGCTCGTGTCACAGGGATGACCGTCACTAGTGGGACATTTTTAGTTATTCCTTTTTCTAAGGGCTAATAGTTTCACATCAGCCAGTTCGACCTCACAGTGCTCTCTGCAGCTCTAGATACGTTTTGGACTCTGGGATCAGAGCGAGTGCGCTGCTGTGCTTTATGTTTTCTTCCACTTCGGCGGATATCTGGACGCGTCTATGCTATTAGTGCTGGTGTGGCGTTATGGCTGTAGTGTTCCCTTAAAGCAGATTAATGATTTGGCTTCGGTTCCTGCTTACTTCTTAAACCCCACAGCCGCTCCTGATTAGAGATTAAAAAAAAGGAAGCTCCGTTTTCAGAGAAGGGAGCGGTGCTTGATTACGCTAACATGTTTATTACATTTAAACTAATAAATGTGATGTTCGAGTTATTTATTGTGCCGTCGTCGGGTTATTTATCGCGCCGTCTTTTATACGGAAGTCCGGAAACTTGGGAGTCCCATATTAAAGCTGACCTTAAGGAGATTTATCTCAGCCCGAGATCTTTATTATTAGTAGAACTATTATTAATACTGTAATATCTTTAATATATTAACTGCCCAAATACTTTGATTATTATTATTATGTCTAGCATAAAGAACGTTTCAATACAACTATTTACTGTTTTTTTTTCCTCTTTCAGGTACGCTACAGGAAATCCCGTATCACCTGAGGAGGAGAAGTTACAATCGCGCTCCTCTACCTAAAAGCGATGAGAACGGCGTCTTATGACGCCTCCACCGCACGGTCCTTAATCTCTACTATTGCACTCTGGTTAGACCTAAACTGCATTTCAAACTTGCCTTGTACTTGTACATGTGTAATGACAAGAAAGTTGAATCTAATCTAATCTAATCTCTAAGCTGGACTCTTCTCATTTGTAGATCCTTAGCGTCTAAACAAACCTCTCCGGCCCGAGCGACGGGACTCGAGTCTCAGCTCTTATGTTAGCACCAGTAGTGAAGAGCTCTCAGCATTCGTGTGCTCAGTGTACATGACTTGTGTATTTTAGTGCTGCTAACCTGGTGATCTAACGGAGAGCCCTTGTTGAAAACATGTAGAACTTTGGCTCTTGACTGTAAGATTACATGAAACACAGTTTCACTAAGCGTTCGCTGGGTAGCGCTAGCAGTGTAGTAGCGGCACTCAATGCGTCTCTGTGGCTGAAAGAGTCGGGCGAATAAAGAACAGTAAAGGTAAAGACGGACTTGAATAAAGTGTGCGAGACTCATTAACCAGATAAAGACATCTCGCTGTTACCACACCGTTTTTTTGTTGTTGTTCTTTCTCTCTTTTTTTCCTCCTCTTGTGTTTGCTTCCAACCCTTTTAGGGCCAACGCTGGGCCACTTGCTCTGGTAAACAAAGCCTGCTATTTGTTTAATGACAGATTGCTGCCATGGTTACGGTAAACAAAGAGGAGGGGTGGAAAAGGCTCCCCCCCCCCCCTTGTGTTTATGAACAAACACGTCTTCTTCCAAAGAGCAATTTAACATTAACCAGGTGGAATGATCAACAGATCGTATAGGTGACACCGAGGGCAGGTCTTAATGCAAGCATATTTCAGGAATGAGAGAAGTGAGAGAGAGAGAGAGAGAGAGAGAGAGAGAGAGAGAGAGAGAGAGAGAGAGAGAGAGAGAGAGAATATGTTTGGGAGATCCAAGGTCGATGTAAACATGGCCCTTGTAGAACAAACAGCTGGGGAAGAAACGGCAGGCAAACAAACAGTCGTTGTCCTGACATTTGAAGAGGCATTAACGGTGGCAAAGCCCAGCTGCTGGTGAGCTGCACCGGTGACAAGCGAGACGAGGTTATTGTTCTGCTTTAGCCAAGAGTTGAACTTAGTGTTGGAAATGCTGCGGCACTCACTCACCTTATTATTCAATGAAATGCTGAGCTATTGATATTAAAAAGGAATTTAATTACAATTCATTACCCTTCTAACTTGTGTTTAGCAAAAATTTAGGTGCAAGCTGCGCTTCGCTAAATCAGCGTGCATGTATATTAGTTTGTGCAATTTATTTGAGACTGAATTATTTATCGATCACCAAACCAGTTAGCTAATCACAATGTGGCCATGAAGAATGGAAGAACAACAACTAGAGACCTTGTTTACGACACATTAGCCAGGTTCGAGTTTAGGAAGTGGCTTGATTTGGGAATTGTTCATAGTTTGTGTTTAGCATCTGTAGAGTGCACAAGAGGCATCGCTCTTTCTTCTGTGCTCAGTCATTCTCGCTGCCTCCCTCCCTGCACTCTTTTCATTTAGCCTTCCAAATCCATTTATGTGCATTTTGAAGAGGCAAGAAACAAATGACTGAGGGGCTGTGCACATATTTATTTCACATTGAGGGGTGCGTAATAGGATCCTCATGCGTGAAATTTAGATTCAAATGTATTAACGGCGCATCTACACAAAACAGGGCCGCAACATCCTGTAACGTCGCGCGCCGTGATTCATATAAATACAGACCTATTATCGCGCCGCAAGCTCATCGAAATAAACAGTAAAAATGCTGGATGAAGGTACGCAACTCCAGGGGAGAGGCTAAATAGATACATAATTTCAGGAGATGAGATAGGTTTTGTCTCTTTACCATAAATCTATGCCGCCGAACAAATCGAAGGGACGGCGCAAGAGAGGGACCCGTGGCGACGAGACAATAATGGAATGTAGCAAAGTAAGGCAGGCCATGGTATTTTTAGCACAACAGCCAACAGAGACTGATGTAAATAAGAGAAGGACTAATGAGTTTTAATGGCGGCACTACCAGAATGGCAAGTCCAGGATGTGGGACTCAAATCGCAAGCGGGTTAACTCTGTACTCCTGAGCCTCTCTCCTTCAAGCGACTTTGATCACTGCTGTTCGCCCGCAACTTGGGATTAAGAGCGCCCTAGCAAAAAGGACACGGACGTTCGCTCCTGCTGTAGCAGCAACAGTGCATTGTGTGTGTGTGTGTGTGGGGGGGGGTCAACATCATTGAAGCTCATTTGGTAAAATTTGAGCTGTCAAACAGACGTGCACTAAGAAAGAAAATAAATAGCCATCTCCAGCCACCTGTGAGATCATGCAAATTGCTTATTGTTCTATATTATTTAAAATTGTGCCATATATTTTATGAAATTCGTACTGGGAGCCCCTCCCGTGGGCACGACCCATGCACTTTTTTTTTTTTTTTGGGTGTTGGGGGGGGGGGGTTTGGAAATACGTCGCTTGTGTTTTCTTGCGAGGCAAAGTTCAACTTCTGTGAACTTTGTCTAATTAATACAGTGAGACCAGCGTATCACAGGGAACATATTATTAGTAGCATTGTCTTGGGGGGCAAGCATACCCAGTCGTACAGCTCTGGTGTCAAGTCATTTCGGAAGAAATAAATAATCATTTAAAAAAAAAAAAAAGAAAAAAAAAGGTGTAACTGAAGCAGAGAAACTATTTGTCTTAAAACCAGGTGGACAAGAATGGTGGCATAGTGGCACAGTATGTCGGCCAATGTGGGAACATTCACGCGATGACTGATAGGGGAGCATTTCGAAAGATGAGCATGCGAGGAATGCAACATCAAACCTGCTGGAATTCCTCGATGAATAAGAAAAGAAAAACAAGATTAGTTCAAATTGCAGTGCAAAAAAAAAAAATCACCTGGGATATTGTTTTCCACTTCAGGACGCACTTGTAGCTACAACATAGGAATCTGTTCACCGTGTCGATGTTGGGAGACGACGAGAAAATGAAATGTTAAAGGGAGTTTCACGGGGAGATTTGGTGCTGTTTGCTTTGCCCTATGACCTTAATGATACTGAACAGTGGGTTGTTTGTGAAAAGCGCTGCTGATTGTGATAGCACACGGCGGGCCGGTGCAGGTGTCCGTGTCTCAGCTGTTTGTTTGGAATTGCTCGCGCAGTGAGATAAAGAGGCCCATTGATTGCCTGACACAATCATTAACCTTCAGAAACAAATAATGACGCGGAAATGCGACTCCGGGTTTGTTAGGATGCTTATCTGCTGTTGAATAGTTATTTTTTAATGTTTAACGTGAACCTGATTGTTCGGCTTACTCGGTAATAAACACGCTGTGTGAGCGTGTGTGTGTGTGTAGAAAACAACTTCCTTTATGGAACAAACTATTTTCAAGCAGTACATGTTTTTAGTATTCAGAAAATTCCAATATATTTGAAGGGTGACCTCGCTGCAGTAAAACTGATCCACATAGAATGATAGCAGAAATGAGCTATACGTGTCAGCAGGGCGACCACAGACAGCTAATAAAACTGTGTAAAACTCTGTAATTTGTGTTTTATCTCTTCTAAACTTTGCTTTTCTCGCACCGTACACCTTCCCGGTGTTATAGGGGGTTTCACAAATGTTCTCCCCAAGACTCCAAGCTCCATGTAAACCCTGTGTAGGATAAGTAGCACAGAAAATGGATGGATGGCATGGGGTATATCTGGGGTCCTTGAGTGGCACAATCGAAATCGGTGGCCGGGAGCCAAGAGAGCAGAAACCCTCACATTTCACGGGAGTGAAGGCGTTACGTCTTCCGCCTGTCAGTCATAAAGACACGAGCCAGTCATGGGTATCCATCAGCTCACGTATGTGGAAGAGGGCGGATAGTGTGTTACCCCACCCGGTGGCACAGCAGTGTGAAAAGATCTTCGAGAAAGCAGGCGTTAGTATTCACCTTTCCCGGTGGTAGCTGTTGTGTGACACGGGACAGCTGGGGCAGCTGTTGTGTGATGGGAACGGATGGGAATTCAAATTCAAGATGAAATTTGGGAGAAATTCCTGGAGAGGGAAAGACCTCATTATTACGCATAATATAGTCACATAATACGGGTGGAGGATTATGCGAACTCGGATAGTCCTGTTATCGTTTCGCATAATCGATGATAAAAACTAGACATACACGCACCTTTGAACATTTTAGTAACAGCATCATTTTGTTTTGTTTTTTAATTAGAGATGAAAACTATTTAGAAATTCCGCAAATTCTGTCTCGACCCATGAGGTGGATACGGTGTTTTATCATCTGCACTGCTATGGCATCACTGGATGTAAAAATCTAAATATGAGAACATCCACTTCGTATATTAAGGGGCTGAACTGATGCAAAAAGACACTGAAGGACTAAACACTGTGATGGCTTGTATGAATCCTACACAGGATTTAATGGAAGCTGCCCCCCCTCCCCCTCCCCCAGCCCTTTTTTGTTGTGTTAAATACAGCCAGTGTCAGAAAGCAGCCTTGCACCCATAAAGCAAGTCCAATGACAACGTACAGTAGGCGCTAACACAAGGACATAGTTCATCATGACATTTTGTGCAATTCCCGTCTGATTAGGGTCATTATGCCGGAGCCCTGATTTATGCTGTCATTTCCTCTCGGCCCAGCCCGCATCAATGAATCTTAATGAATTGGTAAATAAGGGTGAGGATTACACTCCGAGACACCGAAACATCCCTCTTCCTCCACACCACCAGATTTATGGAGCCAATTAGAGCCGAACAGAGAAAATTGGTTGGCGGGGGGAAATAATATTCTTGATGGGACAAAATGGCAGGAAAGCATTCGCTCTGAAGGGCAAGCGTGTTGTCGGCGTGAAGTCTATAAAACGCGCGCTCACTTCTGTAAAATACAAAAGAGATGCGGACGCGTGCTCGCAGGAGACACGTTTTATAGCAACACAAAAGGGAGAATCATCGCCCCTAAAACGCTAATAAATGAAGGGTGTGTGTGAGCTCACTTTCAGTCTTTAGTAACAAGAATACCTTTTGCTAAACTTAATCTGTGCCTGTTGACAGCTAGCTCGGAAATAAAGCCGCTGGAGAGTCGTTAAGACTCAAAAGCGTGTTTTGTAGAAGAAAAAGATGTTCTCGACGTTTGGGCTTCAAATCCTTCGTCCATGAAAAGAATACAGGACAACAGACAAGGGTACTAAGATGCAGGGTTTATTGTGTACTCTTTAAGGCCTTGATGTCCTCATCACGCTAAGGTAAAAGAAATTTGATAGACATGTATCGCGTGCCGCGATTCGTCCGGTCGGCGTGATTCGCGTCGCAGTGTATGACAAATCTAAGCTCACTGTGATCAAAACGATGGTCAGCGAGAGAAAGACTAACTAGCATGTGGCTTTAGCGCTTTCATGTTTCACGCATCGGGGTGGCAAAGACAAAGGTGGAGAGAACAAACAAACAAACAAACAAATAAATAAATAAACAAACAAACCAAACAGGGAGATGAGAGGTGGCAACAGAAGAGCAGAAAAGAATGTAAAATGTATGATAAAGTACAGAATGCTGTTTAAGAATACGAAAGACGCAGTCAGGAGTGTTAACGAGGGCTCTTTATGCGCTCCACACTGCGAGTGGAGCTTCAGCTCTCCATATCAAACAAAAAGGCCCTGTTATTGGACACAAAGCAGAGAGAGAGAGAGAGAGAGAGAGAGAGAGAGAGAGAGAGAGAGAGAGAGAGAGAGAGAGAGAGAGAGAGAGAGAGAGTGTGTGTGAAGAGGAGTGGAAAATTAGGTGCTGAAACCAAGCAGCAAAAAGACCTCTAATTTACTGGCATGTACAGTATGCAAATGAGATTACTCTCCGCTTAACAGCATCGTTTATGTCCATATTAATGGCATCATCATTACAGGGACTCAAATTAAATTACGGCGTAATTAGCATATGAAAGTGATTGGTGAAAGTTTAAAACAAATACCCAATTTTCCTTAATGAAGAGCTGTAATCAGTGTGTGTAGATGTGGAATGAAAACAGGCAAAACAAATATGTTTTCACTGCGGAGGGCAATGACGAGCTGCTCTGTTTGAACTCGCCACCCAGACAACAATTCCTGACACAGCTGCTTGACGTGTGCGTGACTGTGAGTAAGAGTCGGTGTCAGCGAGTGCGTGTATGTGAGAGAGAGAGAGAGAGAGAGAGAGAGAGGAAGAGAGAGAGAGAGAGAGAGAGGCCTTCACACCCTCTGCTTTCATTTCCCAAACATGCTTTGATCAAAGGTGCAATTTCCCACACTCGCCACTTTGGGAGCTAATCAATAAAACACTAATCACTTCATGCCTGATCTGGAGGAAAAGTATGCGAGAGAGAGAGAGAGAGAGAGAGAGAGAGAGAGAGAGAGAGAGAGAGAGAGAGAGAGAGAGAGAGAGAGAGATGCATCAAGCAGCTTATAAACATCAGCTTAAAGGTGGAAAAAAAAAAAAATCAAAAAAATAACTTTTTCAGCTCCATCACAGGTTTATCCTTAGTAACGATATTATTATCGGACTGTCAGAGAAAGGTCTATAAGAGGTCTAAACATCCACCAGCTCGCTCTTCCAAATCCTCTCAGCATTATCTCATGATAAATCCACGTCCAGTCTACGACGTCTAGCAAGCAGACAGAATCGAGTAGAACCTTCTGCGCTACAATCACTAACCCCGCCCATCACACATCCCTACCTGAGACTGCTCAGCATTTCATACTGCTTTACAGATCTTGTTCTGTGGGCTGGATTAAGTCAGGCTAGATATTCTCCTGTGTTAAAACTCCTTCGTCGTGAAGCGGTAGGTTACGGTGGATAAACTCGTGTGTCTTTTTGTCTGTCGCCGGCGATCCTGGAGCCGTGCACTTTATCAGAGACTCTCCGAAATTCAAACGAGTCACATTTTATTCATTGAGGAATCCATTAAAGATCTTGTTTCTAAAGAAGTATGTAAATGACGAGCCTTTCAAGGTAGACGCGGGGCAGATTCCCCTCCATCAACTAATGACGGCGCTCATTACATGCAGGTGAGCGAGTGAAATGAAAGCGGTGTCGTGTGCGGCGCGGCGCGGTCCGCGGTACACTCTTCTCTCTGCAAATCCCTATGAAATGCTAATATCTCACTTCTAATTAGAGGATACTAAGTCCAAATGCACCTTCACGCCTGCTAGCCAGCAACATAAATTTTGCCCCCCCCCCTCCCCCTTTCACCCCAATACGGCGCTGCTGCTGAAGATGTGGTCTGACTACAATCCATTAATTTATATTTAATGTACGCCGGCTGTTTGAGCATTCTTCTTTAACACTCCTGTTTCTTTAGAATGCACACAGAGCTCCAGATGCCTGGAAAAAAGTAAAAATTTTCTCCAAGCGTTTACACACACACACCCCCCCCCACACACGTGTCTCCTTGCACATGACAGTATAAAGGATAAACCGGTCCTTCCTCAACCCCACCTCTACACACTTGCCATGTTTACCCGTCTGTGGCCATAAACATGTTTACAAGAAAAAGCTGCCACCGTTCTCAGAAACTGACCTTGAAAAATCAGCAAACAACCAGCACAGCAAGTTCCTTAAGGGCACCGAGAGGTGTGCTGCAATCGCCACCCTTCTGCTTAACACACGGCCAAACCCTTTCTTAGACGCCGACGTTTGTGCCCCACACACACACACACACGAGTTATTTACACTGCGTCTAGAAATCTATTAACTTTTGTATCGGTGGCGAATTAAAACGCCTTCGCTAATGGATAGCATGAAATAGAGCGTAATTAGTGCTACGGTTTTATAGCCACTGTTATCACGGTTATTGCTTACAATTTTGTAATGTCAAAATCAATACGGGTTACTTATGTCTCGTCGGTCTCCCTGCTGAGAAATGACAAGAATTTATCTAATGTGCACTTACTGAGCTTGTTCAGGAAGGACGGTACCTGCAACTGAGACGAGTACAAGGCCACTGCTTCGATTAATATCAATTTCTATAGTGCTTTCTTCACACACACACACACACACACACACACACACACACACACACACACACACACACACACACGTTAATGCTTGTCATTTTTTACTACATTGGTATTAAACATTTTTTAAGAAGTCAGTCACGGCTTCTAACGGGTTAAAGCGGGAGTCTGGATAAAGCGGAAGGTGCGACGGCAGGTGTTCATTGATACGAGGCTTGCTGATAGCTGATGCGAGACCAAGACGAAGTGATTAAACAAGTGGAATCAGGTGGGACTCCCTGCTGGTCTGGAGTGAAAGCCTGCATTTTGTGCATGAGCCTGATGACCCTTAGGTTAAAGCAAAGGCACTCACAAAAAACACACAGTACAAGTTTATTATACGCACAAAATCCGCCTGTTTAGATATAAGGCTGATTATGTAAACGTGCACAAACCCTATGAAGTTTCTCTGCCTATAATATTCAGAAGCTAATTCTAGATTTCAGTCAAACTGAAGTAACCAATGGAGCGGTTGTTTACAAGAACTCAAACATGCATACAGAAGTTCCCCACTTAAAATTCTGCTCAGATTTCTGCATTGAAAGAAAATCCCTCGATATGTTAACGGCAATAAAAGCTGGAACACCGAGGGTGAAAAAAAAAACAAAAAAAAAAGCTCTTCGTTTGAACTGGCCTTATTAAATCATTCAGAAAGATGAGGTTCTATACGATGAGGTAGCTGACACACATCTCAGGTTACGGAGATTGACATCCGACATTCCTCGACGTCCCAGAATGCCATTCAGCTGCCAGTGCAGAAATCTCTGGGTAAATATCAGAGCCATGAGGATTCTGGAGCAGAGGTGAGCCACATTTTTATCCCACAAACAAAAGGGAAAGGGTTTCAGCTTTACAGCACTTCCACAAGTGAGGTGTGATAAAACTGCTTGGGGTAATCGAAAGTTTGTAATAATTCGTTGGAGAGAAATAATAAATAAATAAATAAATAAATAAATAAATAAATAAATAAATAAATAAATAAATAGCAGCTGAACCCGTCATCTAGGAAAGGCTTAAGATGCCCGATCAGAGAGCAGAGAGAGAAAGAGTGAGTGAGAAAGAGAGAGAGAGCAGATAGAGCAGAGAGAGAGCAGAGAGAGAGAGAAATAATGAAAGAGAGAGAGCAGATAGATAGATAGAGAGAGAGAGAGAGAGAGAGAGAGAGAGAGAGAGAGAGAGAGAGAGAGAGAGAGAGAGAGAGAGAGAGAGAGAGAGAGAGAAATAGTGAAAGAGCTAGGGGGGGCAGAGAGAGTGCAGAGAGAGAGAAAGAGCAGAGAGAGAGAGAGAGAGAGAGAGAGAGCAGAGACAAAGAGAGAGAGAGCAGAGACAGAGAGAGAAGAGAGAGAGACAGCAGAGAGAGAGCACAGAGACAGAGAGAGAGAGAGAGCAGACAGAGAGAGAGTGAGAGCACAGAGACAGAGAGAGAAAGAGAGCAGACAGAGAGAGAGTGAGAGAAGAGACAGAGAGAGAAGAGAGAGAAAGAGCAGAGACAGAGAGAGAAGAGAGAGAGAGAGAGAGAGAGCAGCAGCTCAACAATAAAGCACATGGCCAGGAAAGAGCAGGGTGAATATGAGTGATGTCTGTGATGATTCACTAATTCACTAATACACAAGCACAATGCTGGTGAAAAGCCGTGACATTGAGTCTTTATTGTCTAAGTGGCAGTTGGAGCTGTGTTCCCCTGCTCCGGCCCCAGACTCTACCCTCTCGGTGTTTAAACAGCCACATGACCATATTAGGACACGTATAGCAAAGTAAACAATAACACCGTGGCAATGAGATGGAAACTTCTTTTTCACCTAATGGTGTTTATCATTGCATGACTTCGGCTCCTCGGCTCAGGAGGCTCGTGTTTGTGCAAAAACAATGAGGGAATCGAGGACAAAAAGCTCCGCACCTAATTAGCTTGTAAAACAAAGTGCTCGATACACAACGTAACATTCAAATATAGATGACTGAATTAGATGACGGAAAGAATTACAGACGGCGGCTTGGAGAAAAATCTGCTTTCCTCATCTAAAGTTCTTGTTTCTCCTTTTCACTCATCCAACACTTTCACAATCAGCACTGCTGAACTTACTGCACACTAGAGGGAAATTAACACTAGCTAAAAACTCAACCTGCGCTGCTGTCTCATAATGCAGAACGCTCTCTCTCTCTCTCTCTCTCTCTCTCTAGGAGAGAGGGATATAAAGCGAATAGAGAAGGGAAGAAGAGAGAGGAAAAAGAGAAGAGAGAAGGGAAGACGAGCGAGATGAAATGAAGAGAGGCAAGGTATAAGAAGAGATAGAAGAGAAGAGAGTACGGGAAGAAGAGAAGAGAAGAGGAAGAGAGGAAGGGGAAGAAGAGAAGAGAGAAAGAGAAGTAGAGGAAGAGAAGAAGCAGAGTAGAGGAAAGAGCAAGAGAGGAAGAGTATTGTCAGAGATATATAAGAGAAGTAAGAAGAGAGAAAGAGAAGAAGAAGATATAAGAAGAGAGAGAGTCAGAGAGAAAAACAGAGAATAGATGGAAGATAAGAAGATCGCAAGGAGGAAGAGTCAGCCGAGAGAAGGGATTAAGAGAAGAAGAGAGAAGGGATGAAGAGAATAGGCAGAGAGAGAAAGGAGAAGAGAGAAGCTAATGGAAGAAGGGGATATCGAAAAGAGAAAGAAGAGAGAGAGAAAAAAGAGATAAGAGAGGAGAAAAGAAAAAGGAGAGAACGAGAAGAAAGAAAGAGAGGAGGAGAGAAAGAAAGAAGAAGGAGAAGGGAGGAGCGAAGAAAGAGAGAGAAAGAGAGAGAGGAAAGAAGATGAGAGAGAGAAAGAGAAAAGAAGGAAGAGACGAAGAGAGAAAAAAAGGAATATGGACTATAATACGATAAGAAAAATAAATATAATCAAATATAATTTATTATATAAAAATATAATTTAGGAAGCTAATAAATTAGAATGGCTAATATAATAAATTATAATTATTCATATAATATCGATATATAACTATAATATCTCATAATCATAGGAAATCTCTATTGACCCTTATTATCCCTTCTCCTCCAGTCTCTCCCTCTCTCTCTGCTCTCTCTCTGCTCTTCACATGCACAGTTCAAATGCAAGCTGTTTATTTACATAACATTCAGTCTATTCCAATAAGCAGCTGCTCCAGGTGCTTTATCCGTAAAAGGGATTTTGCTTCCCCAAATAGATGCGGAGGCGCCGGAGTGCTAAAATGTTGTTTGTTGAAAGCACTTTGTGCTCAATATAAACTAAAGAACAACAAATGCCAAAGTTAATGAGTTTTCCTGGATTACAAGCTGTATTTGGCTAAAGTCAGAGAGTTGTCATAATTTTTTGGCAGTGCATTGTAATATACTCTATTACACTTTATTGCATTCCTCGTGCATGTTTTCATGGGCTTTGTGCGTACATAGCTGTGCGAAAATTATGCTTGCACAAAATAAAGATAAATAAATAAATAAATAGTTAATATATATATATATATATATATATATATATATATATATATATATATATATATATATATATATATATATATATATATATATATATACATCCAAACAGGTCTAGTCAGACAAAAAATTTGGAGAAAAGAAAAGTCCGTTTTTATCCGTTATTTTTTGTTATGTCATGATGTACTCAGAAACAATCATGGGCGCAAAATGCATGTGTAGTTCATCTGAAATGTATGTTGCTCTTTCAGCAAATTGTGGTTTTCAAATCCGTTTGCAAAAATATCAGCTATAGTGCAGTTCATGAACGCGAAACCAAAGAGGAACGTTAAGTAGAGAAAAACATTGTGGGTTAATAATTGACGTTCAGATCAAACAAACCTATCGTGTCAGTAAACGGTCTGGAAGGGACTAACATAGTCCGTATACACTTTAATCCCTAATTGGTTCTACGGTAAAGTTAGTAGTATACAGAATACAGCGGTTAGGGATGAGAATCTGGCACAAAACTCCTGTGCAACGTGTGGAAAGCTTTTAGTAGATATGACGATACTGATGTTTGTGACCTGTGTGATATAATCAGAGGTGAAAGACCAAAAGAAGCAGCACAGTAGACAAGCAAACCAAATCATGTTGTTGCTCTAAATAGCGGTTTCGCCGAGGTTTTGTGTTAGAAGAATGAATAAAAATAATCAGCCACATAGAGTTCAGATACAGTGCACTTCGTCAGGAGAAGCATGCAGCTGGCAGCGTTACCTCTACAGCTCCGGGCAGTACGCAATGCCGCACAGCACTCGTTCACACCTGGGCTACAGAGCTGAAGAAAACCAGCTTTAGTTAATAAAACACAAAATACTTCCTTAATCAGAACTTTTAATCCTTATATACACATGAACAGGGCAAACCATAGGGGCGCTAAATGGCGTGTTTAAGCCTGCGTAACAGTTCGAAGCACATGTTTGTTGTGCAGAATACAGAGTACACCTAAAAAACAGGCAAAAACAACCCAGCACATCTGCTCCAGAATTCCTCAGGGTTTTTTTTTTTTTTTTTAGGGCTGGGATTTCACTTTCATGTTTCTTAAGACAACTAGCCAGTTGAAAGAAAAGGCCTTCACATTGACTGAGATTCTGTGCATCATCGCTCGCGGACAGCGTCCAAGCCTTTTGCTATGAACGCAGAATTAATTAAAGTGCATGTTGGTACATGAACTAATAAATCTGTAATCGGGGTTAGGTTCTGCCTTTGGAATATATGGAGGACGGCATCGCATGTCTGATGTCTCATTTCTTTTTTTTTCTGTCGAGTTTAGACGATTCGAACCGAAGGCGAGTGTCAAATGAGTAGACTGAACAGTCAAAGGTGCAGACAACAAAGATTTAGAGGATTTCTTTGCTCTTTGCGAAGAAAGAAAATGTCAACCATCGCATGGAGGTCAGTAGTAAATGTAGCACTGCAGCGCTAATTGCCATAAAAGCAAGCCACTGTCTACACGAATATGTAAAAATAATGAAAATAATGATAATGAAAATAATGATAATAATAATAATAATAATGAAAATAATAATAATAATGAAAATAATGATAATAATAATAATAATAATAATAATAATAATAATAATAATGATAATAATAATAATAATAATAATCTCATGCAAGAGACGATGTTCCCCTGTAGATGTTGTGTTATATGTCTACGTTCATGAGACATGTTTAAGAGGAAAGGCAGAGGGACACCGAGGGGAAATTAAATAACCACCAAGAGGAGCATTTTCTAGTACTGAGCAAATAAACTCCAGAATCATTACATCCTGGTTTTCACTTGTACTTTAGGGTTTTATTTTAGACTGGACTTGTGTGGAGGTGCTACAGGAATCCACAGGTGTGGGAGTGCTGTGGTCTAACGGAGTGGTGAGATGCGGAAACACACCCTGTTACTCGCACTTTTTCATCTGCTTTATGGAGTCGAAGAAAGAAATCCTGCAAGTGTCACGCTGTGGATAAATAACCGAGCCTTATGAAGCACCGACACTTGAGGCTCCTTCTGCTAGGGTTAGAAGTGGATTTTTTTTCCACTTTTGTAGTGATTAAATATCAGCGCATCGGTTGAGTGGAAGCTGGCACTAATGTCAGAGCTTCTTTTATAGAAACGTAATCAAGGCTGTTGTGTTAAAAATAAATAAATACAAATAAATAGTGAGAAAGAGAGAGAGAGGGAGAGAGAGAGGGTGAGTGTAAGTGAGTGAGTTTGTGTGTGTTTGTACATAGACAGGTGGAAGGAGGCAGGTTGTGAATAAACATGGTGGTTAAGCAAGCATAATTATTTTAATTCCACCTCACCACAAAAGCAAGACGACATGAGAAAGTACAAATGTGTAGAAAAGTACACACACACACACACACACACACACACGCACAGACAGCACTCAGTCAGTCATGTTTCCTTTGTGCTTCCCTCCACCTTCCTGGAAGCTGTTCTTCTTCTAAACGCTCACACATGTTGATCCTCGTACAATAATCTGGAGCTATGAAACACAGAACAAACCTGCATCTTTGATAATCGACCCAATTTGCTCTTACACTAAACAGACGTCGGTCTCTGACAATGTACCCACGCCACAACCCAAGCACACTTCATGAATGGCTCTCTGCTTCCATATGTGAGCCGCACTAAAATAAAAGGAAGGGAAGAATAAAAAAAAAAAAAAAGAAAAAACAGGGATGGTAATTGTGTGCGCGTGTGTGGTGTCTGGAGTCCCTGCTCCGGCTACAGATTTCCTGCTCTTCAACCGTTGGCTTGAGTGAAAAGGCAGGGGAAGAAAAAAAAAAAGCAGTGATTTATGGCAGTGCGTCTGAACCGAACAAAGGCGCATTTCCCGCCGACAGCTGATCTCTACGCCCTTCCGATATGTTCGGTCCGCTTTGTTTGTGTAAGGAAGCTGGAAAGTCAGGTGGAGTAAATTACAATTAAGACAACTTACTGGTGAGAAATGACGCGATGAGAAAGAGAGATGGGGAAGGGTAAAGGCAAATGAGCGCTGGGTTGTATTTCAGCATGTGGCTGAAAGCAGGAAAGTGTGGCTGAGCGACAGATAGTAAGAAAGCAGACTTCGAGAGGATGGTAACATGTGTGAAGATGAGTGTTTGAGAGTCATGGGAAGCGTGGGAATGGAAAAGCTAGTAAGACAGCAATGTAATACAGAACACTGATACACAGTCACACTTTGTGCCCCTGATGTGTGAACACCCCTATCTTATCAATTTGGTTTATTCCAATCTGTCTGTCACTTGCTTTGCTTTGGACTGTTCCATTCTGAGACTTCTTGGGGGGGGGGGGGGGGGTTAAGACGAGGGCCTCAACCTTTAAGTATTTTATGGAACGCAGATAATCACAGTGATGGTGTTTTAATGTCTGATCAGGTTACACTCTGAAATGTGCAGGAAAATGTATTAAACTACCACGATAATATACTTTTAAAAAAAAAAAAGAGGAAGAAGAAAAACTTTGTGAAAATGTGGTGATTAAGAACCTCGAAGCGTAATAGTTTTACTGTCTGTATCATTATGATCATGGTAAAAAAAAATAATAAATCTATCTTTGGCAAAAATATGAACGTGTTATAAGATTCCTAATTCACTAAATAAACCTATTTTTTTTTTTTATCTTCACGAAACACAGAAAAGCAACTAGAAAAGCGCGCCATGAAGGCTAGAAATTTCTTATCTGTTTGCCATTAAGCCTTGACACAACACAATGACCCATCATTTATTCCTGTGCTGGGACAAAAAACAAAACAAGGAAATTGCACCAGTGTGTTAGTGCAGAGCGGGAAACACTAAAATGTGCGGACGGAGCTGTGTATTAAACCAGTTCAATACTCTACCTGTCCTTCCCTCATGAATCGCTTCACACTAATAAATAATCTTTTGTTTACCTTCTTCCAAGGACTCGCTCGCTTCAAGCCGTCTTCGGTTACAGCTCTTGGAGTTTAGCCTTCTCGTTCTGTGGGCAGACCAAACAAAAAAAACGAGTGTCTGTGAATGAATAATTAGCGTGCGCAGCCTTAAAAACACCTGTCAGCTCTGAAGCCCATCAGCCATTCTGATAGAACTGTGCATGTGTGCTGGGTCGAGATGCATTAAATCATGAGGAGGAGTGTAGTGATCATCGCGAAGGAGGGTTGGGTTTTATTTATTTATTTTATAGGATTCATCTCTCAGTCTGAGTATAGCTCTGTGAGTAGCTCTGTTTATGTTTAGTAAAAACCTGCCGGTGGCCTTCGGCATCAACAGGTATTCTGTAACTCCTAGACAGAGAAACGCTTCAAAAAAAAAAAAAAAAAAAAAAAAAACACGGCATGAACTGGAGCTTTTTATTATCAATGTTGCGGACTGTCTTTCCAGGAGAAACAAATCAATAAAAGTCTGAACAAAAGGACGTTGAAACGGTTTTGGAGAAAATCGCTGAGACACTTCAGTCACACTGGATGGAGATATCAAACTGTGCAGGAGGAAAGAATCTTGTCTGATGCGTCTCTGGCTTACTTGTCTGTGTGTGTGTGTGTGTGTGTGTGTGTGTGTGTGTGTTACAGTTACTGCAAATTATTGCATATTTATACCGTTGTATATATTATTCGCTGTCCCTTTCACACACCTGTTTTCTAGCTCCAGTTATATATATATATATATATATATATATATATATATATATATATATATATATATATATATATATATATAAAAATTCTGTACTATTTTATTTTTTTAATCCAATTTTTTTTTCTCGCTGTAACATCTGTGTATTTAATGTCACGGTGATGTTTTACATTGGGTTTAAATTCCACCTTTCACCAAGTACAGCGAACAAGAGGGAAACGATTTCAGCGTACGACACGTTATCTCGTGTTACAGTATGAAAATAAGGTCTTTATCTGCCCGGTCATTTTACATCACTATAAGTTCGTATGTAGGTGGTTTGAGTATAAAATGTAAAAGAAAAAAAAAAAGAAAAAAGAAACAAACCGAATAGAAGCTGATCAGAATATAAAGCCAGAGCACAATGTGTCTTGTGTCTTGTGTTTAACATAGGAGATGCACCTTCACACCTAATTCATATGCTAAAACACAGGATGCCTATAGGCCAGTGTCTGGGGGACATTTGAATAAAAGCATCAAAGCGTATCCGAGTATGAAAAAGAATTTTGATCAGGTCTTTCACAATGCTCTCTCATGCAGTTTATATTTGGCAGTCAAAGCAGTGGCCGGGCATTCGGGTCGGCCGATCGTGTTTATCGCAGGTGAAAAGGAAGGAGCTGCAGCATGCCGGCGCAGAGTGACCGAGTTTCAACAAATCTGTCCAGTGCAGTCGTAAGCAGGCGTAACCGCAAACTTATTGCGTTCCTCCCGTTTTGTTTTTTTTCCCCCCACCTACCGCAGTGATGTTCTCCCTGTTCTTCCAACTCATTGAGCTCCAATTAACATATCATCGCAGCTGTTGTAAATCAACAGGCCGCCGTGACACATGACAAATCTTTTCGGTTTAAAAAGCTAAACATCATTAATTCAAATCACCTGCTATGGCCTCTGGTGCTAAATGAGTTTACTGACAAGGCTCGTCATTCAGTTTAGACAAATGTCCCTCCTTCTAATCATAAGATCGTTTTAGCTGAGGTAAAAGGAGACGAAGGAGACGGGGTGTGTGTGTGTGTGTGGGGTGGGGTGTTACAGGGGATGACAGGGGGGCAGGAAGCATGACAGAGTTTTAGACGGCAGCTGTGCACACCGCTGTATTTTCACTTTGTAGTCGAATTGCATGCCTCGTAATAGCTAAACAGATAATTGCTGGAATTGAAAGTGGTGGGGCGCGCGGTAATGGCGGGTTTAAAGCAGCAGGGTGACCGTCACTGAGGAGCAGGAATTTAAGCTGCGGTATGACGCCGGCTGATGGAGAAGAAGAAGTGCACGCGCTCCAGTGTGGCCAAGAAGAGCGAGGGAGGGAAAGGAGGAGAAACAAGAGAGCCAGCTGAGAGGATCAGGTCCTGTGGGTGTGTAATAGAGAAGGCAAAGCGAGAGGGATAGCTAAATGAAGAGTGGGAAGATATAAGTGGGGATCTGAAGAACAGGGAGGAGCAAGTGAACGGGCATGCCTGTGTGTGTGTGCGTGTGCGTGCGTGTGTGTGTCTGAGCAAGACAGAGAATATGATGCATCTTGCAAGTCAGTTCTGAAATAATAAAATTAAAATGCACTTTTACTTGCTCTTTACCCGTAGGAAAAATCAGCCGCAGAGAAACACAAGATCTTTATGAGTCAAAACTGTATGAAACTGACAAAAATGCTGACTGCAGCGTTTTTTTGGGTCTGATGGCTTCTATAACACACATCAAAATTCTTTATTACTCACCTTAACGAGAACCTGAATATTTTTCTTTCACCTTATTTTTCGTTCTTGTACATTTAATCATTTTCACTAGGATTTTTAATCACGAATAAACAACACACACACGCGCACACACACACACCCACACTATATGTGTATATATATTCCTGAATCACACACGTATGCATGGATTGCCAAGCATGTAACCGATCCTGTTCTTGTGTATATTACCAGGTTTAATAGGCAATACACTTTGCAGGAAATGAGTACCTTGGCATGTAGAGCCCACCTAGAACATTCTTAGACTCATCAGTCTTTCTAGTGCTGGGAAAATGTTTTGAATGCTTCGATGATTATACAGAATTCGAGTGAACAGCGACAGCTTTGAGAAATGTTTACGAAGGCTTTATTTCGCAGAACTACAAAATCCGGGAAAGGCCCTAAACTGTAACTCTTCGTTAGTTTGGTCAGTTTCCAGGAGGCACATAAACTTTTATAAAAGTTTTCACATAAAAATTTTCGCTGCATAAAGCCCAAACTTAATTCGAGCGAGGCCCTGCATACGTGACCGCTTATCTAATAGTAAAACAAAAATAACAACAATTCTCCTCCTCCTCCTCTCTCTTTTTTAAAAGTGGGTGCATGGTGTACATACGCATGAATATTAACCATCTCTCTTTTAAAATCCAAATCCTGAAGAGGCCCATCAGTGAAGGCTGCTCTTCAGCATCCACATTTACATCATCGCAGTAGCCAAAACACACACACACACACACACACACACACACACACACACACACACACACACACACACACACTCCATGGACGGACTGGCACTCAGCAAAAAAAAAACCCCAAGCCGATCACAACAGAAAGGCCTCGGCGGTCATTGTGAACGCCTCTTCAGTCGATCTAATGGACGTTCTCCTCCCTCACTTCACTGGCAACATAAGAGCACATGAATATTTAGCGTCGAGTTAGCCATTAATTGCTCGCGCACGCTCCGACGGCAGATCCGCGGCTACTTCTGTGCTGGGATGCTTGTGAACTGTCTGGCCTCATTAGCATATTAATTTATGCAAAACTCCGTCGCAGCCAATAGGCTGACCCGAGCTGTTCTCCTCCCTCATGCTGAGGATGGCAGAGGGCCTGAAACATGTGGCTATTCACAGGCACTGTTTCAGAAATAATCCACCAGCAAACACAGACCGGACTGGATAGGAGGATTCATTCAATAAATATCAATTTATACATAGCAAGTAAATTCTGATCCACGCAGAATTTCTGGCATCTTTGATAAGGCAAAAAATGATGTGCAGGAATGAGGAAGATCTAGTGCACGCTGGTGGATCACAGGCCCACTGTAAGATTTCAGCGAATCGACCCAATTCGAATGTCAAAAGACCTTAGTTAAAAACAAATGTACGCTTTTGGCTGTAAAGGATTCTTATGTCTGTGGAAGGACAAAAATCAAGGCAGCCTTCTTCGACGTTCTGTAGAAGTCCCTGCTATGATCACAAGGACCCAATATCCAAGAGTAGCAGCAGTGCAGATTATCAGACACATTATCTCACACACACACACACACACACACACACACACACACACACACACACACACACACACACCGATGTCAGTGTGAGCTCGTTAGATTCAGTCCAGTTTACTTCTCTCCTATAACGAACCGAGCAAGTCAACCAGTTAGACTTCTGTAACAACATCTTTTTTTTTTGTTTGTTTGTTTTTAACTCTAACTGGCAGCACGGTGTGTTAAAAACCCACGCAAGTGTGTTAAAAATGAATGGATCGATAAGTACATGTTTATCCTTGACTCCGAATTTAAAGCAGACGTGTGTCATCTGTTGTGTCTGGGGGTGTTAGTCAAAATGGAAACATGAAAGCAGCAAAACAAAAAAGGCTGCTACAATTCAGTCTCGGATAGTAGTATAAAAGGTAAAATATGAGAGAGAGAGAGAGAGAGAGAGAGAGAGAGAGAGAGAGAGAGAGAGAGAGAGAGAGAGAGAGAAAGAGAGAGAAACCAGACTTGGAGAAACAGACTGAAAGTGAGTCAGGGTGTGTATGTGTAAAAATGTATGTTTGTTTGTAAGAGAGATCTGTATTCACTTGGCTTGTGTGTGTGTGTGTGTGTGTGTGTGTGTGTGTGTGTGTGTGTGTGTGTGTGTGTGTGTGTGTGTGTGTGTGTGCTTAAGGTGTGTGCACACAATACTTTCCATGCCACTGTCTCTGTCTCTCAGGAAAGTTTAACATGTGAGTCACTTTGAAACAAACAAACACTGTTTACAAAAGACTGTCAAAATGGCTGAATGCACAAAAGACACACACACACACACACACACACACACACACACACACACACACACACACACACACACTCACTCACACACACACACACTCACTCACTCACTCACTCCTTCTCATCACTGTGCCTCACATTCTCCTTGGCTCTCTAGAAACTTTATTAGGCGAGTATGAATGAAGTCGAGCAACTTGAGCTGGTAAACAAAAACACCCATCAATAAATCATATTTTCCCCTTCGATCTTTATTCTCAGCATTCCGGCACTGTGTCTCACGCCCACGTTTACAGTAAACAGGAGGGCTTACTGACACGCAAACAGACACAAATACCAATTAAACCCGTGCTCCGGTCAAGCCTGAGAGAGGCAGTAGTGCAGTCTGCTGAATGTCAGCCTGTCTGAGCCTGGAGATTTTTTCGAGCCTACTGTGCCTTTTTACTGAGCTTAGAACAAAGTACACACAGAGCACACACACACACACACACACACACACACACACACACACACACACACACACACACACACACACACACACACACACACACACACACACACACACACACAGCTGCCTGCCTTAATACTGAGGAAAAGGAATTTCACTCCTGTCCCAAAACAAACAAAGCTGTCGCATTTCTTTACACTACTCCGGAGTTAGCCAGGCTGAATAGGGCATTATTCCACTCTGTCAGACAAACACATTCGAATGAAATCATCCAAAAGGTAAAGAAAACGCTAGCCTTCGTCCTGTGAGCAAGTGGACCACGGTGAGTGGGAAAAGGCTGGGGCAGATCTCTGTTCTCAGCATCACTCAAACATGAGTCTTTCTCGGAGTAAAGACTGTATGAGGGCAGCAGAGAGACAGAGAGAGAGAGAGAGACAGAGAGAGAGAGAGAGAGAGAGAGAGAGAGAGAGAGAGAGAGAGAGGAGACAGGAGTATGGGGTCTACTGTATCAGGACAGATGTAGCACTCTTCATAAACCCAAGACATTGTTTGACTAGAAAAAGGAGACAAACACACCACTATTAAGTCAGATTTATGCAGCGGTAAAGTGAACACTGGGGGAATGCAAGTCAATAAGTTTTACATTCAGCTCTCTACTTTACTCTGCCCACTCTTTAAACTTGTCACACACACACACACACACACACACACACAACCACACACTCAGCAGCTCGGCCGGCGCAAGACAAATCTCAATGAATGGCTGAGAGAAAGGAAGAGGTAAAAGAAAACAGAAAGAAGCCTCGGCAACTCACCCATGTACGTGGCTGAAGCTTTACGTCTCAAATAGTCCGCGCTACACTTTCGTCCTGTAACTCGACCTAATCTTTTTTTTTTGTATTTCCAGAAAGAAAAACTCTCCTAGTTGCAGTCTGGGACTCTGTAGCAGAGATGACAAAAGTGTGTGAACAGCAGCCTTTCCCCATACACACTCTGTGTCTCTCTTACACACGTACTCTGTTGTTTTTTTATGTTTTTTTTTTTTTTCCTTTCCCCTTCTCTCGCTCTCTCTTCACAGAGACTGGAGGTATGTGGTCTAAACACAACAAAAGCCAGAGCCAGAGCCTGAGATTAAATATGCAGGAAGAGGGCCCCCCCTTTGCATAAACACAAACACTCAGCAAATGAAGTGCTGGCACTAGTCACGCTGCTGCTTGCTGGGACACTTCCTACCTGGGCCGCGTGTCTCTGAGTCGTGTCGTCCCAGACTGCACGGCATTAGTTCTAACCCTGACACCCTGATGTCTGGTGTCATTAATAAAACTGGCTTTTAGCATCTGCTGTACAAAAAACGTTGCTTTTATTTGTGTGTGTGGCATTATGGAATTGGCAGATTTTCCATATTTACCTAAAAAATTGTAAGCTAAATGTATTTAATTGTGCCCTTTACTACAATGAATAGGTAGCTGCTTTAGGCCTGTACAAATCTTTTAAAAGATCATCCTCCAAATCAGCCTCCTAGTGGACGAGCCAGGTACACAAGGAGCAGAGGTGAAATGAAGGGCACCCGTAATATAAGGGGTTCATAAAAAATAAATAAATAAATAAAAATATGCTCTTTGCCCTCTATCATTCTTTGCTCTCTCTCTCTCTCTCTCTCTCTCTCTCTCTCTCCCTCCCTCTCCCTCTCTCTCTCGGAGGTGCCAGAAATGTGGACAGAGGCTGAGGCCACAGGAGCAAAGTCCTGTGGAGAACTGAGTCTAGACTTACACTCTCAAAGACACCTACAGATACACTTAGCCAGATGTCAACTGCAAAGCTCCCTCCACTGGAGCACTGAGACGGAGAGAAAGAAAGCAGAGCAAGGGAGTTTTTTTTTTTTGGTGGTGGTGGTGGGGGCCGGAGTTAGTGAGGGAGCAGGATTTAAAATAAAGTGTTGGACAGAGAGTTATCTGATGGATAGTGTGGGTGCATCAGAAAGAGAGAGAGAGAGAGAAGGAGGGTCTCCTTAAAATAAACAGGGCTTCACGTTTCAAAGGCAAAGGGGGGGACACAGACATTCCGTTGTTCAAGCCAATTATCAGAAGAAAATAATAACAACAGATGGTCTCAGAAAGGCCAAAGAAAGAGTGAGCGAACGAGTGACTGAGTGAGAGGCAGACAGAGCGCGAAAGAGAGAGGGAGCTGGAGAACAGATGATGAAATGTGAGAGTGAAGGAGTATGACTGGAGAGGGCGGGTTCAAGTCTGAATGGTCGTAGAGCTCTATACACCAGATGTGCACTCCTGTATTGGACGGTTAAACGCGTCCACGCTCCTCCGTCTCTCGCTCTGTCGTCTGCCGACAGCTAAATTCTGAAGTGCTCTGTGATCGTCTTACCCCGTATATATTATAGACAAGGTTTGGTCATAACGTTCGCTGTGTGGTGGTGGTGATGATGATGATGTCAGAAACTGCAAGATGAATCGCTGACCTGTTTGCTTTCCACTGAGCAATAGTAGAACAATCGTTTTCTGTTATCGTGTAAATACAAGGTAGAGAATGCAGCTGCTCCTGTTTGGCAAAATTAAAAGAACAAGAAAACAGACAGTGCAGTAGAAAACTGTCTGGGAGGATTCTATATATCCAAGTTAGAGCGTGCACGATGATTTTCTTCAAAGCTTCAAAGCTTGAAGTTTGCAATAAAAGTACAAAAGTGCCTGCATTTTTTCCCCTTGTGGTTTGTGTGTGTGTGTGTGTGTGTGTGTGTGTGTGTGTGTGTGTGTGTGTGTGTGTGTGTGTGTGTGTGTGTGTGTCTGTGTGTTTGTATGGGGGAGGCTGCAGATTGTTTATTTTCTTAGCATTTTTTATGTTGCAAGGGCTAAATAATCTGGAGCCTTGGTGTACTCTGGATGAACACATGCTTGTGAGTGAGTGTGTCTGTGTGTGTGTGTGTGTGTGTGTGTGTGTGTGTGTGTGTGTGTGTGTGTGTGTGTGTGTGTGTGTGTGTGTGTGTGTCACATTCTGAATGTGCTCCTGTCAGGACAGTGAGATTGCTTCGGATAGCAGCACACAAAATCTGCACTTCCTCTTCAGATGAGAGAAGACCGAAAAGTTTTCATTTCATTAACTCAAGACTAAAGCGTAATTATCTCCCAAAGGCCATTAATCACTAATACTAGGCTAGTGGAACTGAAAATGTCGCTCTCTCTCTCTCTATTATGGAAGGTACACCTTTGATTCAGGTCTGCTGTAGAGCCTTCAAATCTGTAATCCACCCTTATATCTTCACACGTGCCTTTCTTTCCAACCTCCGCAAAACACTTCTGCTTCGCCTCGACAAGCAGTAGCTTTAATTGTTCTCTAAGTCAGGTTCAATGTGACAAGAGTTTGGCATGAATCCAAGTCCTGTTTGACTGGAATATACAGATGATGCTGAAAAGCTCGTGCCTTTTAATCACATTAAACAGTCGTGCGCGATAATAGAGTGCGGATTATCTGACGCTACGGGATCGGGATGTAGCCAGAAGGTTTTCTACGTGTAGCTGTTCGAGCGGCTAACAACTGTGTAAAGGCACTTTTTACGCTAACGTCACCTCCTCAGATGACAAACTCCCTCAAGGGTTTGGTGCATAGCAATAAGAAAGCCCTTGATTTAATTAGCTTATAAAAATAACTGCCATTAGCACTATCTTGCATGGGGGAAAGTGGTTTGGAGCGCTAGAAAGAAAGAGTGGGAGAGAGAGAGAGAGAGAGAGAAAGAGAGAGAGGGGGACAAAATGTCTCACTTCTAGAAGTAGGAAGACAAAGCTGCAGCTATGATAAGGGAAGATCATGGGCCAAACGTCGAAGCCGGGGTCGAGTTAATTAGACTATTGTCATTTTAATCAGGCCAGTTTCTCGGCTAGCCCTTTCTTAAAGAGCCAGGCAAGTGCTTTAAACGCCATGCTTAACACTCCTTTAAGGTTCTCTGACTTACTTGTGTGTGTGTGTGTGTGTGTTTCCACAGCCGTGCTCGACTAATGAGCCGCAGCAGAGAAACAAAGCCCCTGAAGTATCACCAGTGGAAACCCCTGCTCATTTTTCTGCTCAACTGAAAATAAATTAAATATCAGGGTTTTGAAATCATTTGTCAGTCCCTGGCTACAGACTGCTCTTTATAATGACTTTAAACAAGCGTTAAAACGCAGGACCGAATTAGGCCTTGTAGTATTTTGGGTTGATTAGGGATATTTAAGTATTGTGAAATGTGAGATGTTGGGAAGCTGGCAGCACACACATGTGTACAGATGTGACTACTGTAGCTGGACATTATAGCAGTGACATATCAATGACAGGAGACACTGTGGTAGAAAATAAAGAATAGATTTGCTCCAATTCACTACATGTAAGAAAAGGTCTCAGTGTAAGCATACTTCTGCTTAAAAAAGAAAAAGAAATGAGTTTGGTGGACGACTGGCCACTTTCTGGTGTGTATTGTAAATGTTGTCTCTTCCTATATTCCTAATGCAGGTGCAAAAATAAGTGCACCGTTAAATCCATGCACGATATCAAGGCAACACAAAAGGAGGTGAATGACTTTATTAATGACTGAGCAAGGTAACAAATGAAACAGAGCTGATAAGATACTAGATAACAGACCTTTTTAGTGTCAAACTAAGGGAATATATATATATATATATATATATATATATATATATATATATATACATACATACACACACACACACACACACACACACACACTCACACATTTTAGACACACATTTTAGATAGATAGATAGATAGATAGATAGATAGATAGATAGATAGATAGATAGATAGATAGATAGATAGATAGATAGATAGATAGATAGATAGATAGATAGATAGATAAAATTAAAAAATTAAAAATAAAAAAATTTGGAAATCCTAAAATGTATAACCCTGGCAAGAAGTGGACACCCGCCCAAACTGTCCTCAGGGCCACGAGGAAAATTATAAGATTTAAAAGTTAAACCAAAAATAATCCCCAGGTTTACGAACCTTGTTAGCTGTCTCTGAAGAATGTGCTACATAGATCAACAACGAGAAGAACCTGAGCAGGAGTGGAATATTTGTAAGGACTCCTGTGAAGAAAAGAAATAGGAGAAAAGAAGAAGGTTGAGGAGATGAGTGCACAGCAGTTATACAACTGGAGCTGGAGACTAATTGGTTGTTTCAAGCAGGTTTTCTCGACCTAATAGTGCTGGTTGCGTTTTGTAAAGAATAGTACGAACAATCCCTCCAGCAAAACATTTACATTTAGGGCATTCGGGAGACGTCTTTATCCAGATCGCCTCACATTTATCTCATTTCTACAGCTGAACAATTGAGGGTTAAGGGCCTTGTTCGGGGGCTTCGATCTCATGACCATCAGATCAGTAGTCCAACACCTTAACCACTGATGTGCCACATCCCCACATCCCATCACAGCTTGTAAAGTGGTTAAAGGATCATATTATTGCTGTATTATAAGTTATTGCTGCTGAAAATGATGGCACAGGTTACTGAAAAGCAAATTTTTCAAGAATTGTTACTACATCAAAAGAAAAAGAAAAAGAAAAAAGACCACGTTGAAAGCTTCTGAAACTTTTTAAACATCTATAAGACACCAATTACTGCTGTGCTCCACCTCGAGTTTGAGCCGGATAGGAAACCCCTAAACTTCCCTCGGACGGGTTCTAAATCCAGGAAGATCGTTCATCTCTGCATCGAAGTCGTTCCAAAAATAGGGATGAAAGACTGATGGCTCCAGATATGTCCACGTGTCTATTCATCAGACTGTTAACAGTTCCGGTGGTACAAACTGCTCTGCCACCCCATCAATATTTCAGAGCGTGCTAATATTAATTTGATCAGAAATTAACACCATTCAATTATTCAAGGCACACAAATCAATTATTCAATAAAAACGAATGATCGGCTAATGAGGGAAGTCACACACCTCTGCGTAGAGCAAAGGATACGTTTTGTCAAAAACTCAGATGAAATTACCGTCATCATGACTAGTTCGTTTGATTAACAACAAACCGAAAAGACAAAGAAAGAAGCCGGAATCTCTGAAGGAGAATTGTACCTAAAGTTTTTTGTTTTGTTTTTTTTTCCTTCCACTAAAATGTACAATTAGCTTGTCTGAGCATCAGACAAAGCATCCTAGAGTATTAATGCAGAAGCAATGTATCTAACCCACATTTTTTCACAATAAATGTCATATATATATATATATATATATATATATATATATATATATATATCTATATATATATATATATATATATACATACATATATACATATATATGTATGTATATATATATATATATATATATATATATATATATATATATATATATATATATATATATATATATATATATATATATAAACATCAACCTGACAATAATCTCTACATCACTTGTACTACACCCACTGTAGGGTTACACTTCAAGGTCTTTTTTGAATTAATTTTTTTTAAATCTAGTGTACTTATACAACCCTTATAGAACATCTACCCTCCTGGGGAAAAAAAAAAAGTTTTCTTTTGAATTTAATGAAACATATCGGTCAAATGGCTCAAACTGGAAATCTAAATACAAATGTAGAAGGCACCGTTCCTCTCGAACGAATATATAAGGCATCCGGCGTCGCCTGGCACAAAAGCTTTGCCGCCTAACTCGCTCCGAATCCCTGTTCGACGATGTCTTTATCATCGCATGATTAGAAATAAAACCAATTTGTGTGTGCAGTCTGTGCTGCGAGGAGAAAAAAAAAGAGCAAAATGAATATAGATATTTCATTCAGATGTAAAGTTGAGACAGAGAACCAATTAATCAGGTGGGTGGACAATGACACAAGCTAAGTGTCCTGCACCAGCTCCTGCATTCAAATGATTCACTGTGCAGCATATAGAACAGAATTAAAATTAAAACCAAAAAAAACCCCTCCCCAAAAAAAATCAGTCATTTCCCTTAATTACAACGTTTCTAGAAGCTCACTACACACCACTGATTGCTTGAACAATCTCTCCGAGTTCTGTTCTGCTACACGCACTGCTGTACCTCTCACCTTTTTCTCACTCTGGTACTCTTTCCCCAAGTAAAATCAGCTCTTCGTCCCTCTTATTCCCCTCTTTTCCTCTATGTCTCGTTTTTTTTTTTTTTAAATGCCTACCCTAGTCAAACACACCCATTGGGGACGGCTTGTTGTTTTTGGGTGCAACATGCGTTACTGCGTGAGAGAGGAGACTTTAAATAAATACCTGCCCAGCATGTCCACAATACAGCCCATTGTTTTAAAAAAGCAGGGAGAAATGATGAGGTCATAACCAAACTCTATGGAACTCTGAGGGCTACAGCATGAGGACGTTGTCATAATCCAAAAGTGGAAGAAAAAAAACTTACAGAAAACATTCACACCTGTGAAACTCTACCATGCATTTAGAGTAAAAAAAAGAAAAAAGAAAGAAAGAAAGAAAAGCTGCCAAAGTAAGATATATACCTATCCACATGAGCTGGAGTGAAATCATTCCAGTATAATCAGCCAGTGAAGTCCAATGAGCAGGTAACAAGCTTTGACCTAAAGAAGACAACTCGCCAGGCTCTACTAACGCTTTGCAGAAAGTTATCTGGTTCCGGACCTGCTATCTCTACACCAACAAATAACACTGCATGCAAAGTAGCTTTAACAAATTGTTTTTAGTCCGGATTTGAATATTTAAATTGCATATTATAAATCGAGATATTTGCTAGCAATTTCCATACATGTGCCAGCTCCCCATGGCCTGATAGCGGTTTGCATTAGGTCCTAAAGCTCACACACACACAATTTATATATATATATATATATATATATATATATATATATATATATATATATATATATATATATAAACACTATAAACACTGTGATGGTCTTCTACTTGCTGTAACTGTGCTGGTCTGTTAAAGGTGCATGGGTCTATTTCAGTACGAGTACGTGCTGCTCGGTCCAACCACACACGTAGCATTGAGCAACTAACTATACATAAAATTTAAATAAACTGACATTTTTGTGCTGATTTGTATAAAATAACATCCAGAATGGAAATGCAAACAAATCTTGATGTTCCTGGAAAATGACTTCAAAATGCCACAAACCTCTGCCAGGAGTTCTATTGTTTTTTTCCCCGTTCCTTTAGCGTCCAGTTAAGAATATTCAAGTTTTTTTTTCTTCTTCTTCAGTAGGACCGACAATTTGCTAACAGGACAGAAAGAGACGGTAAGATTAACCAGGGCAAGATGTACAGAACAAATGACCCTCGGGAGATAGGCATAGAGAGAGGAGAGAACTTGTTCTGTATAGAAACGGACAGAGAAAGAATGCCTCTCACCTTTAGGTGACAGATTTTGTCTTTTCGGTGTATTTATATATACTATATTTAAAATAAATAAAAAAACAAACAAACAAACAAACAAAAAAAAAAAACACGCTGTATACTGGGATACTGTGAGGCTAAATGTCTGAACATAATGTCCAGTATTTAACATGTTGGTCCAACATCATAGACAGGTTCTATGCTTTCAGAGAAAAGTTCATATTACTCAACAGAACCTGCCTCCTCAGACTCAACAGCTCTATATAGACTGCCATGTTTAAGCGCTTAACATTATCCTAACAGATGCATGTCTTTGGCTAGGATTTTGCCCATTATACACGGCACTGTAGTCATCAGTTTCATCCGTGTTTCATCACTGCACATATTCAGAGACATTGTTTGATGTGTCTTGCTACAGCTTTGGCCAAGAATAGAGGGCTCCAGTGTCTGACTCTAAAATGAGTGTCTGTCATCTGGGCAGTCTCTGTACGATGGCTGCTTCTGCTCCCAAAGACACTGTGACTAATCAAATCACAATGCTTTGGATGAAGATCGCTGCTGCGTTTTGTTATTTTGTCATCACACTGGGCTTCGATGTAAAACATATTCATATTCAAAACATTCGTACGGGTTTACGATGCTCGTGATCGATCGTTATAAACTTTTATATAGCATATAAAAGTCAACATTAAACAGTTTGTTTAATCAAATTTCCTCAGACTGTCTGCCCCATGTGCTATTAGGCTGATCTGTGCTGCAGCATGTCCAAAAAAGATGAAAAAGTAGTAGAGGGATGCAGAAGAAAGAGGTCAAGGCATAGCAAAGTAAAAATGAGACAACAAACAAGAGGCGAGAGGAAAAAGTAGTACGCCTGCTGCGTGTCATAGCGTTGTGTGCGTGTGTGTCTGTGTGTGTGTGTCTGTATATCTTCTGCCTGCACATTTACAAACACTGTGCAGTGGGAGAAACAGTGCCAGAATGAAAGTCTTAGACATGAACACACAGGGTAAGTGTGTGTGTGTGTGTGTGTGTGTGTGTAGACTTGGCTATGATGTCATACAACTTTTACACTAATGCACTGCACTGTGGGTGAATATATGCACTTATATATGTTTAAAGTTTTCTTAATATACACACTGAAAGCTCGCTAACTCGCAATGCCTTGCTAATGGAATGATTTGAGACACAATGGCTTGCTCTGGGATCCTTTCTGGCTTCCATAATAACTAAATAAGAAATATAATTTAATTCCATCAACCTATTTCAAGACATTTTTCGCGTTCTTATATAGAGCCGTGAATAAAGCCTTCTCGTTCTTCTCACTGTTGCATCTCCAACCGATGATGAGCAATTATGAGTTCTGCGAGAGCTTTTAAAGTAAGTGGTAAGCTATAAGCAAGACATTAAAGATAGCGCATTAGTCTGGTCTCACACAGACCACGAAAACCTCTTCTAATTAAGGAAGGTTGATGTCTTAAAAAAAGAAAAAAAAAAAACCCACAGGGCCTTATCATTTTAATAGGCAAAAAACCCAGAACAGGTATAAGGATTCACATGGTTCTTAAACCTGGTTTGAAATGCAGAGTAACCAAACCTGTTCTATTTTTCATGAAGGGCTCAATAATAAATTTACAATTTATTCATGCTGTTTAACAAACCTTCTGATAGTCCAGAAGTTCAATCAAAGCCAGGCCCCGTTTATCAGACTAACATCCGCGACGAGGATTTGGGCTGAACTTCACCGTATTGACTTTCACATCAGTGAATAGTATCGTATCACTGAAGCGGTGTGAAATTTTGTACTGGGGAAAAATGACAAGAGATCAATTTCCATAAGTTTCATAAAGTGACTATGTAAATATGGCTGATTTCTTACGGGGGCGGGGGAAAAAGTAGCCAAGCAGCTTATTTGCATGATCAAATGACACCATTTACATTCATGTTTTCCGTTTGCTATTAATTTGTTAGGTACACAGCTCGGCAAGTGTGCCTGAATGGTACCGTCTCCCCTTTAAATAAAAATGATGCCTGTGTCTGTAGAGATCGGAAGTGCTTTTATGGGTGGTTTCCGAGCCCCTGAGATTCTGTCGTCCTTCTGACAGAATAGTGACTTACAAACGCGAGGCGAGCTTTAAAGCAGTTCCGTACACAAACACGGCATAGAAAAACGCATAGAAAATGAAGACGAACCCTTCGGTTATTGATACTTATATTAAGACCTTCATCTGTCTAAACGTATCAAGAGGAAGATCGAGCACTTTTTCTTTCCATTTCTGCAGTGATGCCTACAACAACAAATCTTAAATGAGTCACGAGTCAAGACTTGCTTATTTCTGAACTAGTGTGTGGTGTCGATGATGTTGCAGAGTGCTCGTAGACGGGTGTGACTCAATAGGAGATAAGATGGATACGTGTCTTCTTTCATATGAACTGCACTTATACATCACCACCTTCATTCTGACTGTATACTGTATATTTTACTCAGAGCAGACAGCGTCGTGTTTGATGTTTATAAAAGGAAGAGAAAAAAAAAAAAGAGGGAATGGCCCTAAAGAGGCTAATTAATGTAAAAAAAACCATTTATGCAGATAATAGCTAAATTGATCGTGACAAACTGCATGCGTCGGCGATAAAAAACAAATAGTATTCTTGATTGCTGGCTGCGGCGATTATTGGTATGTTCTATTGGTATGATCTATGGAGCAACGTTCCACATACTATGGCATTAATCAAACCGCATTACTATGCTACATTTATGTAACCAGTCCATCCCTTAAAGCACTGCAATATGGAAATGATTAAGATAATTAGAAAATTCCATTATGTTTTGTCTTTCTTTTTTCTTTCCTTGTGTCATTATAGTTTATGTTAATGGAGTCTGGTAGGACTATCCGTGAGAATTACACTGTGTGGTCAAACAGACTGTTTCCTGTACATATGACAAAATGTACATAGACTTTCAGATTTAAAGTATATACCGTATTAACGGTATTTTAAATAGTCTCTTCATTTACACAGACTCAAAAGTAACTGGACAACTGAGCGATAAGCAGTTTCACAGTCAGCTGTAACCCGTTTCCGTGTTATTTCATGACAAATTTTAAGGAAATGAAAGGACTAAAGCTGATTGGATGCTAAGCATTCGTTGTAGAAGGCCATCATTATGTTGAAACCAAACGATCAACAACTTGACATATTCTTAAAAAAGAAGGGATGCACTGGTGAGTACTCTACTCAGTAACACCAGTTTAAGTGGATAATCAGAGACTTCTTTCCTTGGTAAAGAGAAACCATTTCACAACAAGTCAAGAACATGCTCAAGGAGGTAGGTCAATCAATGCCAAAGTATAAAATCAAGAGAGTGTAATGTACGTTAATGTAAATACAGAGGCTTTACCTCAGGATGCTGCACAGAAAGACCAGATTAGACCTCTGTACAAATCATCTACAAATATATATATATATATATATATATATATATATATATATATATATATATATATATATATATATATATATATATATACACACACACACACAAAAAAAAAATCTCGAGGGAACAAAAATACTGCATGACTGACAAACTTGTTACCCAGTTGTGTCCTGTTAAATTGTTTGAACAATAAATAGCTCTTGGTTTTAGCCTTCAGTTTCATACTGTATGTGAAGACTGCACTTGTTGTTACAAAGGGATGTGCCAGGCTGAAGATCACAAAGCCATTTTGAAGCTGAGAAAAGAGGGGAAATCAATCAGAGGCACTGCACAAACAGTGAGCATCGCCAATACTAAAATTTGGAAGGTCCTGAAAAAGGGAAAAAGAAAAGAAAAAAAAGCACTGATGTACTGAGCAACAGACTCTGAACAGGCTGCTGAGAAAAAAACTGATGTCACATTTTGGGAGAGCTGAAGAAAATTGACAAAAGGAAAATTGAAAAACAGTCACCAACCTCTACCAGGCAAGACTGAAGGTCATACCACAAGATTTAAACCGCTCATCAGCAGTGAGACTCACAAGTCAAATACTTCACAAGAAAAATAATGATTCAACGAGAAACACGGATTTATAAGGAAATATACTGTAGGTCATACTCTGAAAAGGCCAAAGTGTGGAGGAAGAAAGGATCTACTGACGATCGACTCATCTGTGAAACATGGTGTTGGTAGCGTCATGGCTTGGGCTTCTGTGGCTGCTTCTGGAACAGTCTCACGAATCTTTACTGATGATGTAACTCATGACGGTGGCAGCAGAATGGATTCAGGGGGAGGAACTGCATTATGCCACAGGGCAAGGACCCAAACGCACTGCTAACACCACAAAGGACTTCAGGGGGAAAAGTTGAAAGGTTTCAGAAGTCAATCACTAAACCTTAACCAAACTGAGCAGCATTTCAGCTCTTTAAGATTAGACTGAATGGAGAAACTCGCCAAAACAAACAACAACTGAAAGAGGCTGTGGTATATGCCAGGAAAAACATCAACAATATTGTCAATGAGATATATATATATCTTGCTGTGCAATAGATTCATTCATCACTCTTGATTGCATATGAATAAAGTAATTTTTGCTTTGTTGCACTATTCTGAGCAAAATCCAGCGAATGTTGTGCATAAAAATCCCAGATAAATCCCAGCATTTATGGAAATACCCAAACCAGCATGTCAGAAACCAACAATCATGCCACATTTCTGCATCTGCATGATTTGTGTGTTGTGCTGCTGCATAATTGGCTGATTAGATAATTGTAAGAATTTATCCAAATCAGGTAAACAGTGTAAGTACTACAGCACTTTATATATGTAAAACCCCACCTCACCCCACCTTCACGGTCCCAACATTAAACAATTCAATTGTCATTTTTAATACTTGGTTGTGAACCCAATGCACCTGACTCCGGTCAGGTGATTGACTTGGCATTCGCCAAGCATTCCACTTCCTTTCCTTAAAAGTCTTGTGTTGATTTTAAGGCATGCTTCTGGTTGACTAATGAGTTTAAAAGAATTTGGCAGAATCTGGGAAAACAACATGGACCTAATCACTTCAGAATTCAATTCAAGGTATTCTTGCCTTCTCTGTAATCCCCTCTTCTTATTATTCTGATGCAAATGTATCTCTCATGTAAATATAATTTTTTTTTTTTCATTTTGTGTCAAAGGTCCTGACCTTCCTGTTTCAAATCTTACCAGTGGTTTGCATCTTTAGGTAAACATTCTGTATTTACTCTGCCGGAGTCTTCTGTTGATTGTCGACCTTGTCACGGATCTTGATCTAGCCAGCTCTTGTGAAAGAGTATTTCTTCAGCAGAGAAATGATTCTTTTGCAATCCAAAGTCATTTTCAGTGTTCTTCTAGGCCTTTTGGTGTGAGCTCACCTGTACGAAATAATTCATGCCTGGCTATGGAACAGCCGAGCAAACGATTGTCTAATTACTATCCACTCTTTAAAAAGGGACTCCTGCTACTGAAGGACGTCCTTAATTGAATATTAACAACATTTTGGAACCTGTGTGTGTTTGTGTTTGTCTGAAGGTCATATACAGTAAAAGTGTTTATAGTACACAGACGTTTTTAAGCCTAGTTCGGTAATATGTTGTATTCTCAGCATCACTGTTTGTTTACTGCATGTTTACACACCACACAAGACACATGCCAGTACGACAGGGGTCAAGAACATAGCTCGTGGGCTACAGCGAGGCAACAAACAACAAAAACTAAATTCTGATGGCAGCCTGTACGAGATGAAGAAGAGAGACTTATAGTTTTATTTAGCTAGAGAAACTGGAAGTAGACTTTCCGAAGTGATGTGTGAAAACAATCAATCTGATTTCAGTAGTTTATTGGGTACTTGGAGATACGTGTATTTAAGGACAACTGGTAGCATATTTCAAAAAGGTATATTGATGGAGTGTTACTAATTGTAACGTGCATACACAATCCGTACAATTAAAGCATCAGGCGCTTACTTTTTTCTCCGGATTCAGCATCCGTATAGATTGCGACACTGTTTTCTTTTCCCTAAAGAAGACAAGGAAATTGGGGAAAGACGAGAGGAAAGAAAAGTGAAGAGTTTTGAACACTGCTCTGCCTGCAGTAATACATTTCAATAAATGCTTTGTGCTAATTAAGCATCTACTCCGATAGCTTCATCTTCAGACAATCAAATCGACTTTGCGTCGCGAAAGGATCGGAAGGGAGGGTGAGGGAGAGTTAGAGAGAGAGAGAGGTCACTTTGAACCAGTTGTTCATTAATGCTACATTAACCCGGTTCCTCTGAGCGTCTCTTTTGCTCCTTGTTTAAAATATCTGGTGGTACATATTTAGCATCTTGGAGAGGGCCAAAATTCCCTTGATTAAACAAATAATAGCACATTCAAGAAAACTGTAATTGAGTTCAAATTGATTCGTGCCAGTGCTCTAATTGCATTTAAACACTCTTTGTCCCTAACCCTAGATTCCTGGCTTCTTAATTACTGGGCCCTCTGAACACCAATCCCGGTGGTGCCAAAATGGGAAAATATAAATAGTGTAAGCTTTATGGTATGCTGTTAAAATGACCTATAAACTTTTTTTTGTATTCACTGAAAAAATATGAAACTCCAGCAGACAAAATGGGTGGAGGGTGAGGAGTGGCTCTGGCTCATGTGCTAAACACTACATATTAGCCCTATCCTCCATGGACACGGTGCTGTCACTCAATCTCCTGACTCTTCTCTTACTCTACTCAGCGTTGGGGGGGGAAACATGAGAGGCGAGGAAGACAGAAATGTGTTTCCTGAACAAGAGGTGAAAGAGGTGGAGGAAAGAAGAAAAAAAAAAGCACATCCTGGCTGGAGGAATAGCCGCCGTTGGTGTCTTTCTTGCCGAGGCAGCAAAAGCTTCAAGAGAGAACGGCGTCTGCCAATTCAAACAGTGCACTGTGTGTGTGTGTGTGTGTGTGTGTGTGTGTCTGAGGTGGTCTTCCTGAGGGCTCGTTGCAGCTGGAGCTCTGTGAATAAAGGTAACGAGGGAAAGACAGCGCTACTGTAAACTGTGGGGTTTCCCCTCCCTGGCCATCTTTCACTAGGACGTTCCGAATCAAACAGCAGAATCGACTCCACCTAAAAAATACCCCGCATTGTTATTTCCATCCAGACCTTCCAGTGCAATACAAAAGACCACCAAAAAAAAATTTACTTGGAAAGAGGGCAGCTCTTCTTTTTTTTGGGAGGAAGTTTGTGACCATGCCAAACAAAATGTCAGGAGAGCGGCGATGACATTCAGCGGCGGTTTGAAAATACAAGCCGTTCAAAGGCGATTAGACTCTTTATATTATTGTTGAGAGTGTGACACTGAAGAGGAAACCAGAACAATCAATTCAACCAAGTTTTTTTTTTTTTTCCCTCTTCCTTCCTCCCCCATCTCTCTTGCTCTCGCTGAATTTAGAAACACTAATTAGTTTTGCTCTCATAAACCCAACCTGAAAATGGCCAATTAGATAGTGTGAAGTGGGAAACGTGCTGAAGAAACATACGCATGAAGGGGGAGAGAAAGAAAAAGAGAAAAGACATCATCCTTCAATTACGGTATCGAAGTCATTTCGACGAAAGAAGAAGAAAAAGAAGAAGAAGAAGAAGAAGAAGAAGAAGAAGAAAAAAAAGTCGTTTCACACTCTTTCCAAAGTGAACATATGTTGTGACCGCGTTCAAAGGCAAAGCATGAAATGAGTAGAGACCACGAGAGCACATGGATACTGAAATGGCAGGGTGTAAATGAACTGAGATCATAAAACTACATCTGTACTAGATGGCAGTGAAGTCTCTCGGGTGTGTTGAGGTCAGTCATGCTAACACAGCCACCTGGCTAACCATAGCAGCACCTGGGCCTTGCCATGCCATAACACAGCTCTTACCGGCACTTCCTGTTGTCCAGTTAAGCCGGTCTATCACGAGACACCATATTTTAAGGCTAACATCTCCAAAAGAATAAAACGCGTTTGCTATTTATACATCTAAAACTAGACAGTTTTTCTTTATTTATATATATATATATATATATATATATATATATATATATATATATATATATATATATATATATATATTACACACACACATATATATAAAAAGGCAGGCCTTTATTTTCTTGCCAGGATTTGACGCTTCCACACTGTGAAGTGTCGTATGAAATTAATGACAAAATTGCGCAAAATTGTCTTCCGGAATTTTTTTCCTCCCTTGGAGATGCCCTGGTCCAGTCTTTCATCAGTGTCAATGGGAAGACTGATGATCTGTCAGAATCTTGTTACCCCCCGCACCTTTTCCAGCTCTGGCCAGCTTCTGGCCAAAGTGGCTAAAATTAAATAAATAAATAAATAAATAAATACAGGCAGCGTTTACCGGACATAAATTCTCAGATGTCGGGGGTCGGTGCCAACGTCCTTGCTGCCGATGGTAGAGAGGCCAGCAAAGTTCATGCTGACTGCAGCTTGCACCAGCGCTGAACATCTGCTCATGAATGAGAGCACTGCCCGCTTAGGAAGGGAGGAAGGGAAAGGGAAAAGAAAAAAAGGGGGGGGGGGGAGAAAATGCTACAGAGCACCGGTGATGAAAAATTCTACGCTCTCTTTTGCCTGGCGTGCTCGTTTTGCCGCTATTCTCCCGAGTGCTACCCTGTAGAATTGCGTTAGGAGAAGTTTCAAGCGTCGATCTGACAGAACAGCTGGCACCAAACAAGGATCTGGTGCCCATGGTGAGCTCTGGGGACTTTCATGTGGAGATCAGTACACTCATTCTCATGCACTTGTTTTGTCCTTGAAGAAGGTTTAGTCAGAGGAGGAGGGGGAGGAGGAGGAGGAAGAGGAGGCAGTTAAAATACTACACAGGTGAAAAGGTCAAAGAGGCAACTACAACGCATTTAACAAATGCATCCAGATGCAGTGGACCACAAGCTCTGTTGAAAATGACAGGGGCAGAATGAAAGAGAGTAAAGTATTCGTTCTAGCTCATTACTTCAGCCTGGTTCTCTTTCATGTGCAACAGTGGTTGTTCTCAGTGTAAAAATAAACAAACAAATAAATAAATAAGATGATCAATCCCTGCAGCTATTGCAGTTATTTTATTTACTTATTAAATATACTTACATGTTTTCCCTGGAAATGAACTAACAAGTCACTTAAATCACAATGACCCTCAGCAGACTAATGCATCATGCATGCAACCTGCCTTTATTCAATACACTTCCATTTTAATGAACGTGGCCAGCTAATTTAATACGTGACCAGCTGTTCCTGAGCGAAAACCATTCACTCCTACTACTTGTGTTCAATATACACCTCTACTTGACCTGTATCACTTCAGTCGTGAGATCGGTCACTGATGTAAGGTTGAGAAGACCTGGGGAAATGTTGGCATTCCAGTTCATCCCAAAGGTGATCAGAGGGGTTGAGTTGAGGGATTTGTGCAGGACACTTAAAGTTCCTCTACTCTAATCTTGGCAAACTAATGTCTCGTGAAGATGTTTTGTGTACAGGAGTATGGTCATGCTGGAACAGAATTGTGTGTTCTTTAAATAAAGAGGGGAAGGACGGTCTATATAAGTGTGTGCTTCTAACATCGTCACAACAGTTTGGGGGAAGAACCATATCTGGACCTGATGCTCAGGTGTCCACATACTTTTGGCCATTGTGTGTATTTTCAAACTAAAAAAAAATGTAAAAATTGGAAGAAAGGGCTCCAGAAGCCAAGCTATCATAACTAGACCTGGATCCAAACCTGTTGTAAGCACATATGCTCCACTCCTGCCTGCTGCCTGCTTCCATCCAATTGGCATTTTGCAGGTAAAATGGTGTAAGTTATAGAATAGAAAAGAATGGGGCATAGAAACCTTTATCACCACATATACACATTACAGCACAGTGGAATTCTTTTTTCACAGATCCCAACAAAGGAGATTGAGGTCAGAGTGCAGGGGCAGCTATGATACAGGGTCCCTGGAGCAGGGAGGGTTGAGGGCCTTGCTCAATGGCCCAGCAGTGGCAGCTTGACTGTGCTGGGCCTTGAACCCCGATCATCCGATCAACAACCCAGAGCCTTAACCAGTTGAGCCACCACAGCCCACATGACATCACCCTTAAAATAAAACAAATCATATAAACTTTTGCTTTACCCCTGGATCAAAGTATAGCTACAGTGGGCAGCTCTGATACTGGTGCTGTGCACAGCTAAGTGTCATTCGTTCCAGAACTAGTGTTCGTAGTTAAGGGTCGCTTCAGTGCAGTTGTGAGTTCACGGTTTGCCTTCAACAGCATATTCATCAATATTTTTATAATAAAGTATTTTATGAATTAATTCTGCCGGTTACAGAAGACACATGTGTATTTGTGAGTGATTTTCAGCTGCTGTGCTGAGAGCTTGTTGCAGTGTGCAGACATTATGGATACCAAAACAGAAAATTGTGTTGCCGGTGTTTTTTAGTGCCTTTCAGTCTTTCGTTATGACGCATCACATTCTCTGTGGAGTCTACGAAATAAGCGGTCTTTCTCACGTAAGCCTGTTCCGTATCGGTAGAAAAAAAACTTAAAACTTATACCTAAAAAGGAGAATTACAACCGACCTTAATTCCACCTATTACTAATGCACAAGTATACTGAAAGTGAAAAATGAACAAGCTTTCACACACGCATACACACACACACACACACACACACACACACACACACACACACCCCAAACCTATTTGTAACAGCAAAGACTCTGCCATTGAGCAAACTAAGAAGCACGACCTGGGTGTGTCATTCAGAATTCTCCACTTTTTTTTTTCTATTTAAGGTTCCCAACTAGAGCCGGCGAGCACGATTGTGAGTTACTGCCTGATCATAACAAGCTCTGTTTCTCTTTATTGTCTAACTGAATATTTACATAAATCCAGTGTACCGTTACATTTACAGCAGAGTGCGGCCGGTTCTGTTGGAGTGCGGCGGCGTTATGAGTAATAGCGCATATTTAAGGAAGTGGTGACTTAGAAATAAACGATTACCTCATATTCAGCAATTTCACTTCTGTCTTGGGCCAAAATAGGATCATTTCATTAAAGCATAAACATTTGGGTTTGGTACAGTAAACTGTGGCAAATGAGGAACAGAAGCTAGAAGTCTAGTCTCGAGATATACGTACAGATAACGGCATGTTTCATATAAAGAGGGTGCAGACACTGTGATAGACTCCAGTCCCATCCAGGCTCTGGCTTCACCACAATCCTGACTGCCAGAAGATGGTTATTGAGGATGAATGAATCAGCAAATATTGCAGACATTACCAAAAGCTAGAGTAGAAAGTTGGCATGTGTATATTTCCCTCCTGAGAGGCTGAGAAAGGAAGCAAAGTGACGTTCAGCCAAATGTTGAGATGTGTCGATGCTATCTCTGAAATACCCGATGAAATTCTTTTTACTATTTTCCTTCCTCGTGGTATCAGTTTCAAAGTTATTTGGGAAAAACACACACACACACACACACACACACACACACACACACACACACACACAAAAACCAACACACACACAAACCAAAAAAAAAAACTAAACAAAACCCAACACAGCAAATAGCGAACATCTACCAGCTCTATTCATGAGACCCGCTTTAATATAAAAGCACGTGACAGACGATATAGCCACTTGATTAAAAGTTTAATAAACCGCATTTCACACACAGAGTGGAATCCTTTCTTATTAATACAACTAAATGTGTCAGCATACTGTTAAAAAAAAGAATAAATTTAAACGAAACTAAAGCAATAGCCTTGGTAAATATGACTGCTTACTTTTAGCACAAGCATTGTTGACACTTAATGTAATTTCATTGAGGACACAGGAATGAAAGCACGGCAGGGGTAATAATAAACGCCTAATGAGAATTTCTCTCTTCCTGTAATCCTCGGTGAGATAGCCGTAACGCCGGTCTCCTCTTTTTCTTGAATAAAATACTTATTACAGTTATTAAAGTTGAATCTCATCAGAGGCTTAATTACAAAATAATTCGGTACTAAACACGAGGCTTTTGATAGCTACAAATTAAATTTCTCTTGAAAAACATGCTTTGAGATGAAGACCATTATTTCGTATAAATATTGATGTGTGTTTGTGGCCTTGAAAGACTAAAACATCTAAAAAATACTCATGTAAAGGGAAAAAAAGCAGTTTATCGGTTACGGGTAAATAAAATAAAATAAAATAAATAAATAAATAAATGAACAAACAAAAGAAATAAATAGCAGTTTAATCAGTTACGAGTAAATAAAAGAAAAGAAATAAACAAAAGAAATAAACAGCAGTTTAATCAGTTACGAGTAAATAAAATGAAAAAAATAAAAAATAAAAATATGAACTAATAAATCAAAGAAATAAATAAAAGAAAAAACAAGCAGTTTATCAGTTCCGAGTAAATAAAATGAATGAATAAATAAATAAATAAATAAATAAACAAACTACTAAATAAAATCTGCATTCTAACGTTGAACATTTTTAGATTTTAAACTCTTAAGAAAGCTTGCATCATTACGAGTCGGCTCCTACACAGGCTTATGCTTAATAGTTTCCTGTTTAGATGAAGGAAGCAAAGAACAAAACTGTGTAAGAGCTTTGATGTGTTTGCTGCTTCGTTTTGGTGTTTCTGTCTCTAAACCCTGTCTGGGGCCTCTTTCACATAATACGTACATCTTTGCGTCTTTTTTTTTTTTTTTTTAAACCGATGGTGTGGAAATTTGCACACCTGTTTGCTCTTGTTTGACCATTTTTTGCACCAAATTTGCACACCTGTTTGACCATGTCTTTCAGTCTCGTTGGTGCGCACTCACTCTCACAGGCACGCATGGACGTTAGAGAGGAAATGCTTTATTAAGATCCTCCAGCCATAAAGAACATGGGGTTGACTAATCGGCTGCATTACCGTCTGAGAGCCCGAGTTATTTAGACCCAATAATGCGCTAACACATTGTTGAGAGTGGAGGGCACAGTGAAGTTATCTCCACCGTAATAACATCACTGCGAGGTCTGATGTTGTTTAGATCAATAAAGACCCATTACAAGAACAGGCTTCAACACAGATAAGCGGGCCTTGCTGCAATGATCTAACACTCCAGCATCGGAGAAGCATCCTCTATTAAATAAAGAGGGAACGAGAAGACAACTCATAAGCGATGTTAGTTAAAATAGGCGAAAGTGCTTTTCTGTAAAAAAAAAACAAAAAAAAAAAACAACAAAACCTGCAAGCCATTTCAATCGCATTGGTTATTGTGGTTAGCTTCGGTGCTTAAGCAGGGTGGGAACTGGGATGGCTTGACCCAGATACCCATAGGCACTGGGGCTCGTAGTGTGCGACTGTGTGTGTATAAGGGTAGCGTGTTATGAGTACCAACTACAGTGACATAGCACATTTTCTTTCTTTCTTTTTCCATCCAAGGTGACAGGTTTACATTAAATGTATACACAAATGCACATACTGGATGACTTGTATCACAAAAAAAAACAACACATACACACTTAAAAAAAAAAAAAAAAAAAGCTCAATATGAACACATCCATGTCTGCCTCTGATCTAGGCCATAAAAGCTAATATGCAAGCTTTCTTGCCCCCTCCCTTCAGAACCATGACAACACAAACAAAAAACACACACACAGATACATACACACCCTTCCGCTAATCGCACACAATCATTGCGAAAGACAAGATATTCTTTCACTCGCCAAACTAAATTCCAACTTGTACAGAGTTGTGGTGCGAGACGACACGTTTGTAAACAATGCTACCTTCAGAAGGAAAAACAATTTAGGTTTTAATCTGTACAAAGAGTTTTGTATTGGTGGAGTTCTGTTTGTGTTGTATTTGCTCTCCATGTTGTGGGGTTTTTTTTTAAAGCTCCAATAAACTTATTTTGTCTGGTCAAGGGGCAGGAAGTGGTGTAGAGAAAATGTTACTTGTGCGTGTGTATGCATGTGCCTGGGTGTGTGTGTGTGCGTGCGTGTGTGAGCGCTGAAACACAATGTACTTTCTCTGGTGAACACATGCCTTCTTGATGCAAATGCGGCCTCGGGACTGCAGCGCTAACAGACACTACTTCACTAAACCACAGGAAAGACTGCTCTGATGTTACCTCCGACACCTCGTGCTCGGAGATAAGAACAAAGAGAGAAAAGTCCCTTCTTGGGGGTTTCGCTGCTGAGCACTTCAGAACGGCCGCAAGTGACGGTCAGTACAGACACAAAGTCTTTCCACATGGCTCGGTGGTAACTTGGTCTTTCCTGCTCGATAACTCTCTGTTGCGCTGTAGTATTTTCTAAATATCGAGCTTCTGATATGCATGGGGGTTTTTTTTGTGTGTGTGTAAAAGTGACATCGAGACACCACCCCCACCTCTCCCTCCCCCCATCCCACATGAGCTCATGGATGATGACATGAATCAAAATTCATGAACTGTTTATCACGAGTTCATTTAATCTAGTCAAAGTATATGTACTACATGCATAAAGTGTGTATACACACACACACACACACACACACACACACACACACACATATATATACACATACATACATACATACATACATATACATAAGGTAAGATAGATAGATAGATAGATAGATAGATAGATAGATAGATAGATAGATAGATAGATAGATAGATAGATAGATAGATAGATAGATAGATAGATAGATCGATCTCAGGTAGAATTACTGCGAGAACACAGGATCACAAGGGCACTTTAAGACCCCAGCAGTCTCTGCAGAATGTGGCATCACCAACCTGCCCACATATTGATCCAGGCAACCAGAATTAGCTTTTTTGACGCCCTGAGGGAACCGCCGGAAACTCCTCTGAATTTGTCTGAGCCTGATGCTGCTAGACCTTAATGCTTGGCAGCGCAGACAGAGCGGCAGTAACCCGAGAGCTACAGGCCCCAAATGAAAGCTGCATGAAGGTGATGATAGTGAATAATATCTCCGCAAAAGATGATCACACGGTGACAGTTTTACCGAACGATAAATAAATGGAGCTAAAAAGGGAAAAGCGGGAGACAGAGTGTCGGCAGGCATCGGGGAGACGGGCAGAAGAGCTGCCGCAAGCTGAAAGCGAAAGCATAAATAAAGGCAGGCACGTCTTTTTACCTTCCTCAATTATCCGTCTTTTGACACGCAAGCTGAGCACATTGTAATTAACATGGAGAGAGATAATGGGGTCTCGAGCCAATGATCAATCTGGCACATATATTATCTGCCTCTTTTACCCAGCCTTGTTCACATTATTTTTAAAAAGGAGGGGAGGAAAGAAATCCAGTTGCAGGCTGCCGCTTTTTAAAATCCCAGCACTGATCTGCTTCACCGCTTCATCGACGGAGCCTGTTCTTTTTCAGTATAAATACAGACAAGATGATTGCAACATGCTTCCTTTTCAAACCAAAAATCTCTAAATTTAATGAGGGTGAAAGATACTAAAACAGTACAGTGGAGAAAGAAATAGGGTCAGAGTCCCACAAATAAGTGACCTTTATTAAGGCCAGGTCTGCATAATTTCCTCAAGCAAGGGGCTTCTTTTTCTAAATCCAAACTGGATGGTGTGTATGTGTGTGTGGGTGTGTGTGTGTGTGTGTGGGGAGTGGATTGCTTGCATCTGTACTTTGATGATATTTGGCAGTCCACGGTCAAAGATCTGTATTAAAATGTTCACTCCTGGTCTCAGAAAGCAGACGAAAAAAAAAAAATTCATTCTCTCTCTCTCGGTTTCTCTTTTGAAATTCCTCCAGCTGAATACAATTTCCCCCTAAATCTATTCATTACAATGCATTACAAGTTAGGGGTGTAGGTGAAATGACAATATATGATAGCAATAATCAGAGAGATTTCTACACAATGCACAATACGCATTATACATTACACACAATATGCATCACTGTACCGTAAACTCGTTAACCGGCGCAATGAGTGCCAAAGATACCTTCGTGCTGCATTCAAAAGAACACTTACAAACAAGGAAACGGGTATTTTTACTGGAGTCGGAAAGTCTACAAAGTTCGCAAGGCATCAGCTGATTCCAGTTAGGTTTCGATAAAAATCTACATATTCATTGAGGCCCAAAATTCTGACCCCACATTAGACACTAAACCTTGGTGGTAAAATTCTCAACGTTCTAAATGCAAACAAGGAAATGTTTTTCTTCACTGTGCAATATCGAAAATATCGCAAAACCGTTAGCTTACTATTAAATATACACGAACATGACACCGAGCACGTTAACTGCTTTGTACAAAAGGTCAGATTGTCCACGAGTCTAATCCCTTTTACTGATACATATATTCTCAGGGCTGTCAAGTGTCACGCATTGACAGTGACAGTCACGCATTTGGGTCATTTGTCACGCTCTCATTGTATTTCTTACGCAGAAAAACGTACTATTTATGATATATTTAATATGCCACAGCGCCCAAAATGTATCTGTCTGCACCGCTGTCTCTCTGAAACCGGGCAGGAACCAAGCGTATCTCCCCTGGACTTCTTAGTCGAGCCTGACACTTATCAGCCAATCAAAAAAAAAAGAGGCTACACAATAGCCAATCAGAAAATAGCACTATTGTATCTGGGTGAGATTTAACGCAACATCCAATTTAAAAAAATAAGCAAATCCTGGAATTGTTCAGCATCGTCCTCGTTCACCCACAGAGAAAACCACTGGAGCTGCGAGCATCACTTTGAGCACAGAGTAAGTCATGATCTTAATGTTCAACAAATTCACAACTTATTTTACACAAAGAATGACATTTTGACTGCTGTTAGAGAAAGTTTCCCAGATAATCAGCATCAGGTTTTCATGAGTGTCTGCAACTTAGCCAACAGTTTTACAGCCTGTTCACTGACAACACCTGCTCAGAACAAGTAGTCAAGGCCAGTGCTTCTCAAACTGGTTGCCCTGAGATGGACAGAAAACACATGAGTAATAGAGGCCCCTGGTTCCTTTTTTCCCCCACAAAGATGACTGGATTGAACCAATTTGGGAGGCTATCAAAGATCACAGCCTTGGTTTTAGTGCTTCTACATTCTAATGCTGAGGGTATTTGCGATGGTTGGTTTGAACAAAACCTCAACACGAAACAGCTTGTCTCTGGACGGGACATTGTCCTCAGTCATGGGGTGGTGGGTGGGGGTTTTAGACATGTCACTTGCTGGTCTTCAAAACTTGAGAGCCCTGTGTTCTGGTGACACACTGATGGATTTGAGCTAAAACGGACCATAAAGATTTGCACAAACTTCACACCAGCTCGACTGCACACGCGCATTACAGCAAAAAAGGGAACAAACCAAATACTAAAGTCACACGTCTATATCTCAAAGATTTTACTTTTCAGTCATGTGGTTGCTGCTAACATCCATTGTTTTCAACTAAAAAAAAAAAAAATAGCAGACAGAAGCTTGTTCTCTAGCCGTAACAGACATTATTAGAATCCACTGCATACATTTAAAAAATAAAAAAGTATAAAATTGAACAAAATGGTATGAAAAATGTACTGTGACAGTTGTCTAAATATCTTTAGAATACAGTTTAATACAGTGTATTTCTTAACACATATGGAACCTAAATATTATATCTGGGCCATTTAAAAAAAAAATAGAACTAATAAATACAAATAAAAATAAGGCCAAAACTAAAAGTAGTATGGAAGTGTTACTGCATCCTTAGTTAAAATGGGAGCATTCTTAAATCAACCCAAATGTCAAATCTTTAGTGTTAAATCCAAACATAATGGATTAGTTCTAAAAGTTAACTAGTTATAAAAGCAGTTTATGAAAGTGAAGCATGAGTAAAAAGTAGAGCCTATACGTCTCACTGCCTTCTTTGGCTCCATTACGGTCATTGACCTTATATACACATGGACGCGCATTTTATAGTCGCTGGAAAAATGCCGTCTTTGTCTTTAGAGCTCTGAGCAGTTACTGAGAATGGAGCAGGTTAACAAACGCAGGTGCACCGTATTTATCTAATCTAATGTGTACTAAAGGTTTAAAATCAAGTCTGGAGATGTTTCCACACTGTATGTAAACATTCGACCTATTCACGCTCAGCATAAACATAAACGCTTTGATTAAATCCTTTAACAAAACTCATTGGCCTACATGGCACTCATGGGCCGGTTCCACAAACACCATTTTTCTTTACGTTCATGTTGCCAAAAATCTTTCAGACATGCAGTATGTTTGCTGCGTTTCTGCCGTTTTGTTGAATTTACTGCACAGACGTTCTTTACTAAAATCGCAAACTTGAGTTAATTCTGCAGCAGTTGCATGCAAAACGACGATTGTATAAAAACACAGCAGTGTTATTTCCCCTTATCTGCTCTGGCCAGTGACGACAGATGTGTGATCTCGCCAGAGGTGCGGCGAGTCTCCGGACGTAAAAACAGTGCTGGAAAGCGGAGCTGGGACCCAAAACGTTTGGTGGTTGTAAGAAAAGGCAAATTTGTACTAAACAAATATTTAACATTATGCCCTGAATGCTAAACTCCTAACTATGACACAAAAGACGAGTAAATGTCAAAGCTCGCCAGTGACACTTACAGAGTGTTAATCACAACCGTTTTTCACCCGCATGTGGCTTGTGTGTTTCTATCAGCTGAAGAACAGAAGCATTGTCACGACTAATTATTTAACCAGCTGTTAATATCGCTTTTGTTTCCTTTTAACTTTGAGAGGACGCTCTGAGCTCTTGGCACATTAGCATGATTAAAGTTTGATATTAAATAGCAGTTATTTTTGCTCGGGGTTTAGGCTATTACAGTACAAATGTGCCAGAATGTGTTCTGTAATTCTAAATGCAGACAAGATTAGAAAGTGAACGGTGAAGCATGAGTAAAAAAAATTCTCTGTGTAAATCAGTTAAACTGTAACATGGCTTCCACATGGAATCAGGATATACGTCCACCCACAGAGTGAGACACGCCTGTACCCACACCCACAAGCCACTTCTGTCTCTCTGCCCTGTTTCCACTCCACTCCCAATCTCTGTGACCTGCACTAACCTGGCGCCCTCGTCCCTGTTGTTCAGGCAGGAAGCACCGTTGAGTGACCGCTGGCAGGTCCGGCCCAGACTCAGACCTGTACCACAATACAGGCCAGCACCCTGAACTTCAACACCCATGCACCGTTATACCCAATAAAACCTGCAGCATGGGAAAGTAGGGGTGTATAAAGGGTGGCATCCTGTGTGAAATTTCACTGTAAATAAATACTTTTTTTTCTCTCTTTTTAACTACTCTCTCTACTTCCGTCATCTGCCACTTCCAGGTCCCCGCAATCACCTTTAAGTCTAAACAGGAAAGTATGTGCGTGTGTGTGTGTGTGTGTGTGTGTGTGTGTGTGTGTGTGTGTGTGTGTGTGGAAACACCAGTATTAATTTGCTGTTCACGGCAAGTTTTTGTTGTTTCCTCCTACGCACGCATGCACGCGCACACACAAACACACACGCGCACTCAGAGACACACACGCGTGCACACACACACAGTCGGCTGTCCAAGACCTCATCCAGATCCTGTGTTCTTTTCCTGACACCGTTCTCTTTGCAACGTCGACACGACGTCACTGAAACTGGAAGCCACGGTTTGATGTTCTTATGGCTTTTAGTATTTCACAGACTCTAACGAGTAATTGAAACTAGTGACATGTCATTAAGACGTACTTGCACAATGTGACTTTCGTTCACCGTGCAATGTTTCTGGCTCACATATTCACGCAAGGACTGACGATCTGAACGTGTTCTCTAGTAAGAAGGCGCCGATACAAATAAACATCATAAACTCGCCCTGATTTGGAATTCGATTCTTTAATATTTGAACTTATTTTAGTAAATGAAATGAATCAGGTGCCTGCTGAATATTCTATATACATCTAGAAATACAGGAGTCATGTCTCCTTCAAACAAAATGAATTGGTGCACTGCAGTAATTACTGCACGGGTTACTGATCGGGCGCTGGAGGAGAGACTCGGTCGGGTTACTAATCTGATGGTATATGGAGTGGTGTAGTAGGTTCTGTGGTAAACTATG
>NC_062522.1:22975097-23050097 GCF_022655615.1 Tachysurus fulvidraco
CACACACACGCTCACACACACACACACACACAGATAAACACACACACACACAATGGGGAAAACAAGGGAGATGCATAAAACAGGGGACTGAAGTGACAGCTTTGGTTTGGCATCTCCTACAAAAGGCAGTTCATCTCTACTGACATGCATTTTTAATCACATAACTAGAACTATGTCGAGTCGCCCTGCTGCAATGTAACGTGTTGCAATCAAACCTGTTCTCACACAGCCGCACCAGTCATATAAATCTATTAAGGGCGATGCGTCCACATTCTACACATTGCTTATACATATTTCTCTACAGTCTAACAATGCTTTAGAAGAAGTCTTTCGACCTTTAAATTATAGGTCAAGAAATTCTTTTTTTTATTAAATTACCAACAAAACGACATGCACCGTGTTTTCTACGGTGTTCTTCGGTCTCTTAAATATCCAAAAGATCTCTTCGTGAAAAGGTCTAACGGTGAAATACCTTCATCAGATGTTTCGAAAAGTCTCACATTTCATCCTGCCAATCAAAATGCACCACTGCACTGTGAGGGGTTGAACATCAAAGAGCTGAAATAGAGAGCATAAAGAAAAGAGAGAGAGAGAGAGAGAGAGAGAGAGAGAGAGAGAGAGAGAGAGAGAGAGAGAGAGAGATGCAAATTAACATCAGCAAATTACAAACAGGAACAGATACCGTGCTATAAAGGTGGGGAGCGTCCCTTCAATTTATACAACCCACATAAACATGCTTGACTCAAACAGTGAGGGAAAAAAAAACACAAAAACGTGATGAAATCAAACCACAAATGTTGATTTGAACTGTGACAAACTAATTCCAGAAGTTCTCAGAACAACCTAAATGCATCTTAACTCATGTCAACATTCTCCTGAGAGCAAGCACTTTAGACTTTAGAGATATTTATCCAGCTAATAATCAGACAAGAGACACGGCGCAATTACTACAATGGATGTCAAGGACGCGCAGAATAGCTCATGACTATAAACGCTGTATCTACAAACTGCCGGTTCACCAGCAGGGTTAAGAAAGTGACGAGGAGTCCTGACAACTCCGCAGAACCCACCACTTGGCCACATTTGCATAATAAAATGACTCTGTCTGTGGTCAGCGCTTTGTAAAGTGCGCCTGTTAAGAAACCGGATGGAGATGAGCAAGTGAGCGATGAAGAAAACGCCTGCACTAGCCATTCATTAAGCGGTTCTGTGTTTTGATGGGCTAAGATTATGGCATCACACAGCACAGGTTCTTATTACATTATAAAGGCCCCCCACGGCCAAAACACCGTTCGACGAATCCAAAATAAGATCTAAAATAAATCAGTAGCAAACACAGCCACAGAGAAAATCAGCACCTGCCGACGAACACCTACACAACATTTAGGCAGGTAGACTCCACATGTGAGCAGAGAACAGATCTCTGCCGTGTCCATTAAATCCATCCCCTGCTCTAGATAAGAGCTGTCTGATTATCTGTGTCCCTCTCATTACAGCAGGGAAATATACAGAACGTGGGCTCCTCTGATATTTATGACTCCCAACAATACAGGAATTATCTGATGGACAGAGAGGTGGGGGACACATAGCATGGAGATACATAGCAAAAAAAAAAAAAAAAAAACATAGGCAAGAGATGGAAGAGGAGGAAGAGGAGGAAGAGGAGGAAAGAGCAAATCCATACCCAGAATATTGAAAAACAAAAACAAAATAATAAATAACAATAATAATAATAATTAAAATAATATAATATGATCTCTCACATAGTAATACCTTTTACATTTAAAAATATATATATATATTTATATATAAAAATATATTTTAAAAAATATGAATTTTATATATATATATATATATATATATATATATATATATAAAATATATCAGGGTTTTTTTTTAAATATAAAAAAAAATGTATATACACATATATATAAATAAAAAAAATAAAATAAAAAAAAAGCTGCTTTTGTTTTTTCCCCCCTATCACAAAACTCTATATAATAAAAACACAGAAAACACATACACACAAAAGAGAGAGAGCAGGGCAAATACAATATAACACATGACTGATATTTCTTGCAATCTATTAAAAAAAAAAAATGTTGAAGAACACAATAACAGAATTGGTAATAGTGTGATTTCTAGTGATCACATCAGCAAAAGAGTTCCAGGTAAAGGCCGCATTGAAGAGCCCCAGATCACTCAGCACTGTACTGCTCTTTGGCGTGCGGCATCAGTCATCTTACTACACGTGTTCTCTTCGTCTGACTGCTTTACCTAAATCTCAATACCATGTTTAAGGATCAAACGATTTCTCATCAATCATGATGTGGTGTGCAGATTAGGGGCTACATCTGAAACGGAACGGCGACTAAATAAGTAAACAAAAACTTCTATGTAACTAATTATTAAACTCGGCTCTTAAAGAGACTGAGGTCTAAAAGGCAGGAGGTTGAGTCTACGTACAGGAAAAAAGTGCTAGTATCACAGGCTTTTCAAACAACTTACCACCGAGTTCTCTTCTTTGAAACACTTCACACAGCAAAACGTTCTCTATTTGAGCCAAAACCATAAACCTTTTTCTTTGATAGGTTACAGTAGAACAAAATGATGACACACACACACACACACACACACACACACACACGCTATAGTGGACAATAATCAAAGCCACAAAATAATCAACTTAAGAATAATCAAGTAACTAAATGAGTAAAGCTACAGAGCAAACAACTGTTTACTATTTTCTATAATTTGTCAAAAAGGGCATCTGCATATGCTGTAACTGACGAATGTTGTTGTTACAAAAGAGTCTTCTGTTAAAGTTTTGATAGAATTCAATTCAATTAAAAGCTAATATAATAATTAAAAAAAATGTTTAGTAGACAAAAGGTAAAACAAACCCATGGTGTTCAAGTGTTTAATTAAAGAGTAAAAAAAAGGCCTTTTCCTATGGGATTAGATCTAGAATGATCCGATAAAATAATTTCTAAAAAAAAAAAAAAAATCACTGTATTAAATGTGATAGAGATATAAATGGCATATTTCACACTCAAGGTTTCTTCCTTTACCGTAAGGGAGTTTTTTCTCCCCACGGTCCCCTGAGTCACCTCAGACTTGCTCATTGGGGATGAACACAAACACATTTAAATAGATCTAATATTAATCTTGAATTTTCGTATTCTATACATTATATTATTCTTTATAATAACCTTTTGTTTTATGTTTATGTTCTGTAAAGCTGATTTGAGACCATGTCAATTATACAAATACATTTGAATTGAATTAAGTATTGAAACCTGGCGAAACAGAGAGCGTTCTGTAATCAACTGACCATCAAATCTAAATCAAATCCTTTCGTATAAGCCCATATTCAAGATAAAACGTCGTATAAAATGTACCCCAGCCCATGTAATGTAACGAGAAGAGTCCAGTTCACAAAACATCCCTCAAGTGACCTCTTCGACACAGTGTAGTTATAAGAATGGTGTTTCCAGTGTGTGCACACACCCCGATCCCCCCACCACACACTTTCTCTTGACCTGCTGGTACAGAGGAAAAAGCCTGGAGAAGAGCTGTGTGATTTACAGGCCTTCCCTAAGACCTGCAGACAAGGTTACAGGGTCAGCACAGACATTAAAGGGTCAGTGTGTGGCCCACTTGGGGACAATTACTTGCGGTCGCGGCTAAGTGGACACTTGATTGAATATGACGGCGCTGGGAATGCCGCAGCCTCGCCGATACCAATTCCCAGAGCCATTTAGAATAAAAGACCCTGGTGATAGGCCGCCTTTATGGCCCAAATTCATCTTCCTTTTGCACTTTAGGAAGGTAAAAAAAAAAAAACATGATAGAGGGTTATTCTCCAGATGAGGCTGTGACGAACATTAGTGTCAAGTACTAACGTTGGGTAGCAAACACAAGGTGAGTAGAAGGGATGTTTTGTGGAATTAACATGGCAGTTAAGCTCAGTGTGAACTTGTTTTGTTCTCATGCTGTGTGTGTTAACAAGTGTTTCTTATCTGACACACTTCATGGCAGGTTACAAGCTGTGACGCAATTAAATGTGATACAGAAGATATACATGGCATATTTCAGTGATACGGATTGTGTGTATCCAATTAACACAGGTAGATGTTTTTTGAGAGCAGGAAAACTTCAAAACCACAATACAAAAAAGAAAAAAAAGGTCTGCTGTGTATTACCTGTATATTTAAGTACAAATAGCATGTGAGACATATATATATATATATATATATATATATATATATACACACACACACACACACACACACACACACACACACACACACTACAGACAATTTAGAATCAGACTAAAACACATGTCCTTGTACTGGGTGGAGAAAACTCTAATAGCAATGGCCTCATTCAAAAGGATAATGCTCCTTGCATCGCTGCAGAAGCTGCCCAGGTATAATTTGACAAACAGTTTAACGTGTTTTTATCTGCAGGATGTGCTGGATAAACGAGTCCGATGCATTGAGGCCCCACCTTTAAACTTCTAAAACTTAAAGGATCTGCTGCTAATGTCTCGTTGCCGGATACCACAGCACACCAGAGGTCTTGTGGAGTCCATGAGATCAGAGTATTTTTGGTGACACCAGGGAGACCTTATTAATGAGAGAGGTACATAGAGAACGGCCAGACTAGTTTGATCAGACATGGAAGTGACAGTAACACAAATTACCACTCTTTACCAGTAATGTGTCTCAAAATGAACATCTCAAACCCTGTTGGGGGTCATTTTGAGCACCCAGAAGCGCTACTAACGTTGGAAGACAAAGTCTGTATGCTCCTCTCCTGCTTCCATGCAACATGTATTGGATATGTATAGGAAAGGGTCATGATATTCAGAGTCAACATATTTTTAAGCAAAAATGGCATGGTTGAAAGAAAAAAGAAGAAGAAGAAAAAAAAAAGAACTGAAATGTGTACGTTTCCTGTACAATGCTTCCAAATATCTGCCTTTTCAGGAAACAACTGTCACAATAAAGGACTCTCACTTTCTGACTCATTAATGAATTTGCACTTACTGCTGTCGAAAGTGCACACTTATATTCTTACCTCCACATAAACGCACTTGGTGCAGAGATAACATCTTTGAACATGACTGTTTACTCATTTCTTGGTTACAGAAAACAAATCCCTACAATGTGCCAACTGAGTAACTTTGGTCTAGCAGCTGCATGCTGGTAAACAGGGCACCTGGCATAGATCGCAATAGCTTGCGCGGCAGCAATGCCTTGTGAAGGACTAATCTAAAAGATGAGGGAAATTGTGAGACACAGAGGAAGAGAGAGTTAACAGGGAGGAGTGAAGCAGAGAAGGGGTGAGGTTTGGGAAAGGGAATCGGGGAGACAAGGTTCCTTGGTAATGTCCTCTACACCTCATTAACAGAACCGCATTCTAAAAGAAAGAACGAAGAAGTAGAAATAAACCATAACTCAAGAGTGCTTGCTGGCCTAACCCATTGATACAGAACCATGTTCATGTGATCTATGGTGTGATTTAACCTGCAAACATTGAGAGTAATCAGTTCAGTAAATTTCCAATGTTTTTTCTTCATAAAATACGTGTAAGAAAAGTCGAACCTATGATTTGCTTTGAGCAAGCCTAAGGACGCATGTGTACACACCATCACCGCAACGTTCTGGCTTATAATCAATCGCTTTTTCCTCTTCCTCGTACTTGGATTTTCACTCACGAGTATATTCCTCGACCCGTACGAATGGGTGATGGATTTTGAAAGATTACAATTGTAGAACGGCAAATGTAGATGTGACATAACTCACATCTCACACCGCAGGATTTCTAAACATGAAATGTTTGTTTGGAACGATACTGATTTGGAATGATTTGTTTTGTTTTTCTGAATTGTCACAAGATCTTGAAACTCTTATAAACATGGTCTCCCCTTTAATAACATGGCGTCCTTAGTCAAATCTTCTAAGTGGTCAATTTGTTACCAAAACATATGATTTTGATACTTACTAAGCAAAAAAATAATAAGGGGGTTTAATATAAACCATAAATACATTTTGGTAACAGTCGGCTAAAAGGCTCTGGCCCAGCTGAGATTGCTTTGCTTAAAGGTTTCTCCTTGCTATCTCAGGAGATTTAATGGGGACTCTCACCTACGGTTCATTTACATACCCGCTTTCTCTATGAACCTCACAAGTCGAACAGAAATGTAGATTACTCTCAGATTAAACGAATCAGTACCGAGGATGAAACCCACACAATTTGCCATTGCACCAGCTGCAAGTTTTTATTTTTCTCCTGTCCATTAGACGGTTTACTGTATTAAGGCGTTTTCAGGTGGTTGGGTGAAGAGGTGCATAACACATCGCCTCCAAATACAATACAGTTTTAACTGCTTGATCAAATGCATTCCTAGGTAATAACAGATTATTCAAAGATTATTATTAAACCTTGCTCACACAAACCATACATCGTTAAATGTTGACAAACGAAGAAGTAAATTTCAGTATTCGGCGAGACTCGAAAACTCGACAAGTATTATTACGTTTAATATAAGACGCTGTAGCGTATCTCCCCAAGTACGCGTAAGCATGCTTGTGGTAAAAATAATATACGTTTGTGAATTTGAATAAACACTGAGATGTTGTTGAGATCTTTGTTAAAAGTGAAGAGGAAACATGAGATTACTGGGGTGTTTTCTGTCAGCAGAAAAATGTTCAGAGGGAGGAGAAAACTACCTTTTATTTCCATCGCTACATCTAGGAGAAACCATAGAAATAACTAGATCTCTTTTTAGATTTGTTTTTTTTTCTTTCTTTTTCACACTGTGGGCATCATTTCTTCTCATACAAACACCGACATTAAAGGGCACAGCTTTACCAGTAAGATGGTTATCTTTAGATCTGTTAAAACAAAATGTTCCAAGAAGCTCCGGGATTCAGAAATTCACTCGCAATACTCGACAGTGACGATCGAATGGCATTTAAATGTATTCGTTGTGTAGCTAAAAGCCTCAACCATTAGTTATTTCAATTTCCGCTATTAGCGCAAGCGTTACGTTTGCTCGGTGAAATAGACAACACTTCGATGCTATCTAGTGTATAGACAACACCAGTGTATACACAAACCTTCGCTTAGCTTGAATAACAAACATTGACACAGTTTCAGGAGCTGCTTTATCCTCAACAGGGTTGTGTTGAATTGGGGAAATTTTATAAATCCATATTTCCAGACAGGAGAAGAATCATTTCATGTTCATACTCAATTTTGTGCCAGACTGAATCAAAAGGTTGTACACATAGAACGTGTTTGTTGTTGAACGTTTTGAGAGAATATATATATATATATATATATATATATATATATATATATATATATATATATATATATATATATATATATATATATATATACACCTAGCGGATTTGTGTACACTAACCACGAACTGAGCAACAGGCAATCAGTTGCCCCATCACTTGTTGGTGGTGGTGGTGGAGTTATTCCCAAAGAAGTACTCGGTAACCAAGTGGGCATCAGGCGAGTGCCATCTGGGTGCACTTATTTAATGCTGGCACAAGTCCCGCGGCAGCCCTGCCATGAAGCAGGGTGGAGGGTGTGGATGCAGAATAAATTGCATCATTTACTTAACACCCATTTACCGATGTGGCCATTAAAAAGCCATGACTATATAATTTGGTTACTTCAGCTGCTGGTTGCTGCCGTCAGCCAAATTGTATGCTGTGCAGGTCACGGTACTGATAAAATGGAAGGCCGAGGCTTAAAACACATGTTTTAACAAGCCTTGATTTATTTACACCAGAACACCACAGACAAGCTAACATGACTAATCTACCACACAAACAAGTGAGGAATATTGTAATGACAACGCCAAGCCCTCTTTAATTGCTGTGCGGCATTCAGAAAAGAAATGAATTCAGAATTCAGAAATGAGGACATCGAAGGTATGGGCAGGGCAATTAAACAGGTACCAGACAAACACGCCGTAAATATGGTGTGAAATTGAGACTCCTTGCCAGTTCCAGTACCATGCGATTCCTTCCTGTCAGGTTTCGAACTCTTTTTCATATACTTCAACCTTAATGTTTATGCTTGGCCCCTCTAAAAAAAAAAATTTCCATTTTCATCTTAGGAGAATGGCACTGCTTGTGTGTTTTGAGTCATCTTGCTGTAATGTAGTACCAGAAGATGGGAGGGGGAAAAAAAAAAAAGCACCTGTGAAATGCAGAGCCCATGTCATGAACTCACTTATCAAAATGAGAACTGGGAGCTATGACCAGCAGAGATGATGAACAACCTGCTTACCTGTCAGAAAAGGGGCCTTCGGGCGCAAGTGGAGAAGATCAAGATGGACCGCTTCTTCCAAAGCCTTCTGCCGGCAGACTCTGAAATAGCCAATATATTCCTATTACAATAGAACAAAGATTGAATCACTTTCTAATGTCACTTCATGAGCTTGGGGAGCGGTTCCTGCACTTGTGCATGCAATTAAGCCTGATTCAATCCCAGATTCATTGTTTAATGGGAGCTAATTGTGCTAATCAAGCATCTCATATTAAGTCGATTTTCATTTGTGCTGAAAGGGCTGGAGGGCTAAACACCGCTGAAGACATCAGAGAAACACAAACTTTGCTTCGACGAGATGCAAGGTGCACAAAATGGTCTTAAAAATGCTGAAATGTCATTTCAAATCATGAAACACAATTGCAGCTACACAAATTGCCATCTTGGCTCGATGCAATATTAATCCAATGAAACGATTTACTCCGATTTAACCTATTAAGCACTGCATTTGTGCTCTCAACATTAAAAAAAAAAAAAAAAAACCTTAATTCATTAGTATATATGTTTAACAATTCATAAAAAATAAAAATCTTTCCCACGTTGCCTTGTCACTCACTGAACACTGGCCTTAAACAACCTTATAATGTTTTTATTGCCTACAAAACATAGTTTAGAAAAAGAATCTTTAGGTTTTAGATCCAAGTTAGGCAAGGAGTGAAAATCTTTCCAAAAACATGACAACTGAGCCCACGTAATTAAATTCACTAAAACAAATAAAATGAAAGATTAAAAAAAAGGTCCACCGTTTTAGTGAAAAAGAAAGAAAAACAGAATGCGGTCTCCTCCGAAAGTGTTGGAACCACGAGGCCGATTTTATTGCTATATTACTGAAGACGTTTTGGGTTTGAGATCAAAAGATGAATACGAGGCAACAGCTCAGAATTTCAGCTTTCATTTCCTGATATTTACATCTTGACCATGTTAAACAACTTTTGTTTCCAGCAATCATAAATATTGGAACATATTACCGACTCGTGTGCCCTGTTAGACTGAATGTTTAAATAATGAATAGCTCTGATAAGTACTCGGTCATGAACGTTTGGTCTAAACGCAGGGATTCGCCGGTGAAGACTTGATCCAACAGAAAGAAAGGATTTGTTCATGATCCAGTCCTTCTCAGCTCGACAGTGAAACATGGTGGTGGTAGTTGTCATGGCTTATGCTTGTTTCTGGAACAGGTTCATTATTCATTATCGACATGACTCATGATGGTAGAAGCAGTCTACCAACTCGACAATCGACGGTGTTAGATAAGCTTGGAACGGCATCGCAAAAGAAGAACACGACAATTTGGTGATGTCAGCAGGACTTGACTCGGGTATTACAAACACAAATGCATGCAAGGACATAAAAAAAATAAATAAAAAATATTAAGTGTTATTTACTTTAAGATGATCTGTTCCTATATGATTGCTGGTTGGTCTGCTACATTCAAAGCTGTTGAACATATCTAGATTTGTTTATCTAGATATCAGAAAACATATTTCTTCGTTTTTGAGATACTAGCTCCGATTCATTGTTTGAAATCAAACTGAAATGTCTTTAGTGTTTGGCAAGAACAGGGGACTGTATAGCAAAATCATCTCAATAAGCTGGAAAAAAATATGCAAGAGCTCACCACGGCCATCCATGCAGTTTTAGAAAACAGCAGGATATAAACACCTGGAAAAGGGAGTTAATCTTGCTGTATTAAAATATGTAAATAATGATGCAATCCCCAGGTTTTTTTTTTTAGCTTGAATACGGAGTTGTCACGGCACCTTTATAAACAGTCGGAACTGTTTCGAGTCAGCTGGTGAGTGCTGAAGACCTGAACCACCTGGACGATGGCACTTTACAGGCAGAACAGAAACAAAACTGTTTGCACACTCTATGTGCATTGTCCTGCTTTTATCCCATAGAGACCCCGTCAGCACGGTGCGTGTTGTGGCCAAAATCTGCACTGAGCACTTCTCATACGATCCCTTCCCTCAGAAGCTTGGTGCCAAAGCCAATTAGTTTCCTGATTAATTTAGTCATTAGCTTACTTTCGGCTGAGGTGTTGTAGCAAACAAAAAAAACAAAACAAAAAAGACTTGCAGGGTAAACTCGCTTGTCTACACTAATTACAGCTTTGTTTATTACAATTCCTCTGACAGGAGCAAATGTTTAGCAAATAAACAAGCAACAGCTAGTCAATTAGAAATTTCCTCATTTCATCAGGGTTCAAAACTCCAAGTAGACCCGTTTTACGTACGACACCTTGTTTTATATAAACAAAAAAAAAAGATGAAAGAAAAGCTCCTTCAGATAAGAATCCTTTGAATCCAGCTTCAGAAAGATTCAGTTGCAGAGAAAATAATATCTTGTGTATGCCGTGCTAATTAACCTCAGGTCATTCACACACACCGGTTTACTAATTAAATGTGTTGTAATTGTGCGCACATTACTAAGAAGGGTATGAGGTAATTCCTCAAAAGCAACTCATAACCCGTTTGCTTTGCACGCGTTACTACGGCAAACGCTAAGCAACTCCAAAAGCCCGTTCGCCTAGTCGACGTTAACGCGTTTCTGTCTCCAACGCTCGCTCAGAGAGCTCAGATCTCAGTGCTGACATCTTATTACGTCCACTGCCATAGTGCTATTTCAAGAGCGAATCTCAGAACATTTCATGATCAAAGCAGAGCAAGTTTTCCTGCACCGCGAGAAGATGGAGCAGCCAAGTCCTGCCTTGTTAAACCTCTTGTCTGGGTGGGGCTCCGACTCCACATCACTCCGAAAAGAAAACGTCAAACAGAAATTCTGCACTCTCGGGTAAAAGTGTAACAAAGGTGTAACGAGACGTGAAACAGGACTACAGACTATACATCACTAATGTCTCTTTCATAGGTTCATTTGTGCTTTAAACTGTCGAATGTGCTAAAGAGTCTCCAAATTTTCAGGTTGTAGGGACCCTTCCTTGACCGGTCAAAACTACGCCGCGGAGAAAATATCAACAACACTTCCTAATAAAATGGAGAGTGCCCAGAAACCTTGCCAGTATGATGTATGACATTTTTACTAAGCACTAGACAAAAGATCATAAAAATTCCTGGAAAGGAAGGCATGTTTCATGGAAGAACCTGGTGACCCCAGAGGGCAGAGATCGGCGAAAACTGATCCAGCACTCTGATCCCAGCTCAGCTGTCAGCTTCACAGCTGGCACAAAGGCACCTGGAATAATCACACCATTCCAACCTCTAATCCAATCAGTCAAGCTCTGCACTCCAATAAGTGATACGCTCAGGATGAGTCGCGGCTCAGATAGCAGGATATCGGACAGAGCAGAGAAGCTGGCACGGAATGATCAGGGAGAAGGAAGTAAATGCTGTCCTTGGTTTTGATCAATAAATAATTGGGCGTTGGAAACTGACTCATTATGTCATTCATAACTACCAAACAATTATTTAAAGAGTAGATACACACATGCACGGCTGGGCGACAATTTAAAAACCAGGAAAAACTGCTGGCCTAAGGCATTGACTGTCAGTGAGCTCAGTGATTTTATTTATTAATAGTGTTTTTGTTAAATACAGCACTGAAAATCGCAAAAAAGGTTTTTATTATATTTTTTGTTATTTAGTTCTTATACTGTACTTATTAGCCTTTAGATCATTTGAATTGAATTGATTTAATCCAAACCTTGATAACTCCAAGTCAATAAATAAGGCCAAAAAAAAAAACAAAAAATAAAGCTCTGTGGTTTGAATAAATAGACAAAATATTCATCAACATTTTAATTATACTTTATTATTTTACAATTTGAAGCAGTCCCTGGATACAAAAAAAAAAAGAGAGAACCCCTGACTTAAAGTCAAAGCTTGCAATCAATAGTTATTCTGTTCGCTTTTACCCTATGATGATGGGAGTGGTCTCTTAACCACAAAACATGTAACGGAGTCACCAGATCGCACGACCGAACACCTACGGGAGAATTTAGAGCGAACACCATGAATATCGTTTTCATCAGGTTGTTTTTTTTTTCCTTTAATTTGTCACCTGATGCAGGACGACTAAAAATCTGTGGAAGCACGAGTTCACATCCGTCCAAACCTGATGATGTCCGGTGTCTGTCCAATATGGCAGACCTGCACAGTGTACATTAGCGCAGTGTAACACACACACACACACTAGATACGCTGTACAGTAATCTCTCAGAATGCACCATCAGTTCCACAGTCCTTCTTTAACTTACAGGCCTGGATTTATCCTCTGATTTAGATCAGTTAAGCCCATAACGCTGTACTGAATATAACATCGATATATTCGGCTCGCTGATTTGAAATATTTAACACGGAAAAATTCTGAACTTCAGGACTGGCAAACGTACAAGCGAAAACATTCTGCAGCTATTTGCAAAGGGCTGAAAGAAGGAAAGAAAAGTTCAGTCCAACACTTCAAACCTGGGTCAGGCAGAGTTTGCCAAGGTCTGTTTCTGCATAAGTGAGCACACAAACCCCTGTGCCTGTTCAAATACTCTCTCTCTCGCTATCGCTTGCTATTCTTTCTCTAGAAACTCATGACAACGGCAGCAGCAGCAATGTTTGATCTTCTGTGTTTTCCTTAATCTGGGTTGTCAAGGTTTGCCCGCTGAAGCCTGTTTACTTCTCCAACAACAAAAAAGCTTTCTTTTTTTCTTTCCCTTTCTCTATTTCTCACTTTTCTTCCTCTTCTTTAAAACAATGACTGATCCAAAGCACTGAGCTTGCACTAGTCCCAGGTCCTGAGAAAGATTTGGTTTTTTGTTTTTATTAAGTAACTTGATCACATATAACCATTTAAGGTTTAAATAATTGTTTATTTAAAAACACTATTTTTTCAGAAACAAGGCCTGTTTACACAAACACCTATAGATGGACCAGTATAAAAAAACAAATGTTAAATAGGAAATATTATTTTATTTAATATATAATATAATATACACAGAGGTTCAAGATTATATTTTATATATATATAAAATGTATATCCCATAATTATATATGTATATATATTTTGAAATATGGGATATAAATTTAATTCGATACCCATTTTTAACGCACTAAAGTGGTACAAACACTATTATAAATAACACAAACTGAATTACGTGTGGAACAGAAAACAAACCGCAAATTCGGTGTTAAAAGAAAAGTGTTTAAAGTCCTAAAGTCGCTTGAACGTTGCCGTGGTGATAAACACGGGCTCGGTCCCAATCCGCAGCCTGGACACTTACTGTCACACACTAATTTAGTCACCAGTCAACTTTCACGTCGAAATGCTGACGATTCTGACGCTTTCGAGCTGTTAGGAGAAGTTTCGGGACTCCAGAAAACGTGCAGTTTACAGACAGACAGTTTTGTTCAGCGGTGTTTGGATTAAATGCGGTTTAAGGACCAGAGCTGAAGTCGGTGCTAAAGCGCTGGATGTGCGCTGATTTGTGTCTCCGGCTGAAGTGAACACGTGCGGAAAAGGTTCAGAGCTGCTGAAGACTCTGCAGAAGCTCAGCGTCCTGTAACGAGCGCGGATTTTAATTCAAAACGTACAGAAAAGACCTTCGTGCATGTCCATAAAACTGCTCGCTGCTAGCGGTCGGTGCTATAACGTCTTATAAAGTCTTATAAAGTCTCCTGTGTTCGTCTCAAACTGCGCGTTTCGTTTGAAAATGAACGCCATTTTAATGTGACACCTGGCGGTTTGGCTTCGTTTGCACACCGTAGACGTTGTTGGATGATTTGTTTGTTTGTTTGTTTTTGTTTACTCGCCGCGACACAAACAACCAAACTAGCGCGCACACACACACGCACACATATATATACACGCGCGCGCGCGCACACACACACACAAAGCCAAACTCCAGGTGATTTTGGTCCCTGGATACAAAGTAAATATTACACAGAAACCAAAGAAACATTATACGCAACTTACCGTAATTCGGACGTGTTTTTTTTTTTTTTAAGAGTAAGACGCGGCTGCTGAAAGCGACGGTTTTGAACTGTTGGCGTGATCTTGTGTTTGGTCAGAGCGCGTGCGAGAAATCTGACTGTAAACACTGAATTACTCCGCTTTAGGGACTAACTTAAGCGGTCAGGATCCACGCGCGCCTCTGACCGGAAAGCGCTGTGTGTGAATCGGTGGGAATCAGCACTTTATACAACGCTTTAAAACTTCAGTGAGAAACGCGGGATCCTTCCGACGTTTTTACACTTTAATAAGCCTCACGAGAGAGAGGGGGGAGGAGGAGGGGGGAACGGGGGGTGTCGCGGATTTAGATGTTGTTGTTTTTTGACGTTCCCAGTCCGTGACGTCACATCCACCTGCTAAATAAACACCGCTCGACCAGGCGCCTGAGCTACAATAAACTCCATGTAAACAATAAGTAAAGTGGAAGTTTGCGGACGACGTTTTCGTGGCCCGTTTCTTTGCTTAAGTAGTAAATAAGTCAATAAAAATAAAATGTTATATTTTAGGAAGTAAAACTAGTCAGGAGTCCAGGTGAATCACTACACGGAGTGAGTCGACTCGTCCTCTTGAGTCTTTTATATTATATGTATGATACTGCAAAGTTCTGAGGCTAAAAAGTTCAACGGGGATAAATCCGTGTGTTCGGAGGGGAAAGGGTGAAAATACAAAGTCAACCGTCTGCCTAAATACCTACCACCTTTATTTTTATTTATTTATTTATTTATTTTGCACTTTCCTCAATTGATGAACAATATTGTTGACGTGTTTGTTTGTCATTGCATTAGTGTCTGTGGGTCGTGCGCTTCAAAGCCAATTAGTTTCATTTTTACTCCATGTACAAACTGCTCAGATATAACAACATAAAACAACCGTGCAAATGAATATCCGTGTATTTCTCTTAGTGTTTGTAGGTTTGAATGAACGTCAGCAATCAGTAAATGTAACAAACCAGTTATTATGATATGCACATCATTAATGATAAACAGTCATCTATGGTAATATGGGCTTCTATCAGCAATATTATAGTCTAATGAGCTAATCTGTAAGTATTAATGTATGTACAATGTTTTGAAAACGAGTCCAAAACATGGATGAATGGATTTAACACAGTAATACAGTACATTTTTCATTACTGCACCACAGAGACATGACCGAGATGTACGAGTACAGAGCGCCCCCGTGTGGCTGAATAGACGTAGCTCTGACACAGAATTTGTGCCCACGTGCTGCCCATGAACCTGTATAAGAAAAGAAAATGGATGGATAATGATGTCACTATACTAAAATGCACATAGAGATTGAATTCAAAATGTAGAAAACACCACAACACCTTTTTGCATTCCTTATATATCTACATTAACTGTTTACACGTGGAGGGTTTTTGTTTGTGTGTTAATTAGATGTGTCCAAACATGTCAGTACCAAAGGTAACAATTTTTTTTTCTAAGCTTCTTTAGAAAAAAAAACCTTCAGTCAAAGTGATTAAAATGGTGGAGCACATTGTTTTACTTACTTTCGACTTCTTTACTTTTACTTTCTGCAATTTCTGGAGAACGCTCCCCAGAATTTCACTCACCAAGTCACATGAGCTGTGGTGATGTGACAATAAAAAGTGACTTGAAAGTGACTTGTGACTTGACTTGTAATTTCAGTGATGCTTAAAATGTTATTTACTCATAGCACATCATTTCACCAATAAATCAACTAACATTATTTGAAACAATTGTCCAAATCAAGCAATATTGCATGCATTGCATTGCATGTAAAAGTGAAACTGACTTCATATTCAAAGGTTGCTTATAAATAACATCTTCGCAAATGAATATTCCACCAATGGAAAAGTAATTCACTGAAGGGTGAAAGGACTATGACCTGTTCATGTACAAACAAAACAGTTCTGTGCAAAGGTTTTAGGTAAGTATAAAAAAAAATGCTGTAAAACAATAATGCATATGCAAAATGCAGTGATCAAACGGTTGAAAAATCTAAATCTTTGGTGTGACTAGTCTTTGGCTTCAAACCAACACCAATTCTTACACTTGCACAATGTCAGAGATTTTGTAGGATCAGAGACAGGTGTATTAACAGGTTATACCAAACTGGTGCTAATGAGCAGCAATGTAACACAGCCATTAACTGAAGCAGAAAAAGCTGTGTAGGGGTTTAAACCTGGGTGTGGAACAGCTAAAGTCTGCTACTAAGGTTTGTGAGTTTGTGGAAGTTTCATGTCACAGGTCATACAACATGGCAAGACTGAGCACAGCAACAAAGAAACAGACAATGTCGTGGACCGTAGACGCAGTGGTTTGGCTAAGAAAACTTAATGCAGCAGATGAAATGCACATCATGCTTACTTCCCTCCGACATCTGAAGATGTCCAGAAGTGCCATCAGCAAAGGACTGGCATAAACCAGTGGGAGAAGAAGTCCAGAGAAGTGTGGCCAAAACTGGGCTTCATGGAAGAATTACAGTCAAAAAGCCATACGTAAAATTTGGAAATAATTTTAAAAAATGCTAGTAAGTGCTCTGGTCTGATGAGCAGGAGGCAGGTTGTTTGCCAAAGGGCTGGAGAGTGCTATAATACTGAATGTCTACAGGCAACAGTGAAGCATGGTGGAGGTTCCTTGCAAGTTTGGGGCTGCATTTCTGCAAATGGAGTTGGAGAGTTGTTCAGGATTAATGGTGTCCTTAACGCTGAGAAATACAAGCAGATACATTTCCATAAGCAGATACATTATCCATAATGCAGGGAGGCATCAGAATGTCCCGAAAATTTATTCTGCAACAGGCCAGTGACCTTAAGCATACAGCCAATGCCATTAAGATCTATTTTCAGGATACAGAAGAACAAGGAGCCCTGGAAGTGATGGTTATGAGCCCGACAGACTCCTGAGCTCAATATCATCACGTATGTCTGGGATTAGGTGGAGAGACAGAAGGTAGCCTACTAGTTCTCCAAGATGTTTGGAACAACCTACCTGCTGAGTTCCTTCAAAAACTGTGTGCAGGCGTACCAGGAAGAATTGAGGATGTTTTGCAGGCAAAGATTGCTCAAACCAATTCTGTTCATTTACAATTTCTCTGGAGGCAGACAACGATACTCCAAAGTGTAAGTCCAAAAATACACTGAATGCCACGAATGAGTTTTAGCTGATAAATAAAACAGCAAGGCCTGCAGTCCTTATCATTTTAAAATGGACCAGATGCACATAAAATATCCAATAAGGTAAATTTATATGATATTACTAGCAAGTTAAAGGTTTACACACATCTCTACATTGTCATAAAGCTTAATTAAATCAGAGCTTAGGTAGCTGAAAAGATAACTTTGCATTGGAACGTATTAAAATATATTAACGCCTCATAGGAAAATGCTCAGAGACTCACAGACGTTAAGGTGTAATTTATATCAACAACACAGGCTACAGGCAACATTACAGGCTACCAGGACTATCAGTTCTTGACAGAGGAGCATGGGGCATGGAGGTGCAGTGTATGGAGGGGTTTGCCTATCAGAAGGCAGAGGTAATATGCACATATGCAGTTAATTACTGTTAATCATAATTAGATGCAGTAGAGATATTATAAAATATTACACAATAGATCTCCCTCACATGTACTCTGTACCTATAAGGCTACACACACCTTTTTATTATTATTATTCAATGTAACAGATCAAGTGAAGCTGATTCATCATGCAAATCATTCTTGATGGGATTAATGCATGAATATTTGATTCACCAAATTAATATAATTTTGTTAGCCACTTTTTAACGCATGACTTGACTGAAAATATGAAAATAAATAACTCTGCACTTGCAGCCGCCCTGGCCTCAGTAACATATGGATTGTATTCATTATACCATATTGTAAAATTTTTTTTTTTTACTTGTTGAACAGGTTGCCATTAAATTTGATGATTTTCAAGGAGCGATGGCCATCGTAAGTACATTCTAAGATACAGATGAGCAATTCCTGCTAATTTGAACCAACCATTTTCGTTTCTGATATCAGCAGACTATTGCTGAAGACTTTAAATCTCCGTTATTCATCGATTAAATGTATTTATTCCAAACTGTGTCTCTTTTAATTTTAGCCTATAGAGACTATAAAGTCCCGTTCTGACCCGTAGCTGGTCCATTGTGAAAACGTCCTGGAGCTAATGGAGTGGTTGAAGATCCAGGATTACATGGTCTTGATATTAGAGAAACCCAGTCCCTGCACAGACCTTCTCAATTTTTGTGAGCTTCACATACTGTAGGATAGCAACATTGCTGTGCCAGAGGTGTTTTCCATAATGATCAAACGTGGGAAAATCCTTATCAACACGCAGAAGCTGCAAGTACAATTGAATGAATTTGTTTGAGGTGAACTGCGGAAGCTGCTTCACCTGGTCTATATCCAGTTGAGTTGGAAAAAATAGACTAAACCTGTATAAAATAGAATTAACTCCATTTAAAGAAGTTAAAACATGATTTAACGGTATTTGATTAGTATAAAATCCTGTAAAAGACAACACAATGCAACAAAAAACAACAATTGTGTAATACTGTGAACTCTTATACTGTGAACTCTGTGAACTATGCAAATGCTTAGATTTTTCAGTCATAATGCATTTTCATGTCTAACTGAATTAAATTCTTCGGATTTTCAAAGCATGCTAATCATCGGGGGCCTTGATGCATGCCACATACAAGTCTGAGGCTGTGATAGGAAAAGAAGAAAAGGAAAAAAATTATACTAGTGCTCCAAAACTGAGCCGCTTTACTGGTCACCTCTGTGGAAGCAGAAGGCAGTAAAGCAAAAATCCTCCTTCTGTAGAGGCAGAAGGTAAAAGTGCAGCAGCTGCTCCTTCTGTGGAAACAGGAGGTAGACCAATGTGACCCGCAGAGCCAGCGGCGTGAAGCAGTCAGCCGAGGCATGAGGTGCAGGGACGTCCTCTGCAGGACACGCATGTTAACCAAATTTCTTTAAGAAATGAACTAGAAGAAAAACAAAAAAAAAATAGCATTTCTAAAAATGAATACACTTACGGAACAAATACTGGAATTCATGACTTTACAATTCAGCCTTACACCCAGAAGGGGATGGGTTCCCTTTTGAGTCGGGTTCCTCTCAGGGTTTCTGCCTCATACTGTATAGTCTCAGAGAGGTTTTTTTCCTCACCACAATGTCTCATTGGAAAGGATCTATGTCTAAATTTAAAATCTAATAAAAATATCTGCTCAAAACAGAGAAAACAAAACCATAAACAACAAATAAAAAAGATAAATAATCAAAATAAAGAAATTAATCATTCAAACTCATTGTCTGATATCGATGATGAGAGTTAATCTTTGCATAATTAGTATTTCATCAAAGATTGTCTCGTCCTTTTTTACTGTATTGGAAGTAATGATAATGAAACGATTTTAACACTAGTGCACGAATCTGGGACGCTGACTCTTCACCACAGGCTGTAATGAATTGTTATGAAGAATCTGGTGTGCAGATTCTGGACTGTGGTGAAGCGTGGAACATGATATATATGATATATCATGATATACATAATATAAACACATTTCTCATGATGGATGATAGCACACCTACACACACAATATATAAAGGTTTATATGAACACTCACATTTTTTACACTAGAATACCAGCACCTCAAAATGTACAGTACTCCTGTTCAGTTTCAAGTCTAATACTCTCTTTGTCTCTTCACTCTTTCAAAAGTTCCCTTCCATTGTATCGTTTTTCATCGTAAAGCAACGACCGCTTGTGTAATGAAAACTTGAGTGCATATAACTTGAGAACATGGAAGGGCTAGAATTGTTCATTTTCGTTCAATGCACTAAATGTCAAGTTTCTTCAACATTCTTTGCCCAATTATTCCACTTTATAACTTAAACCAATGCACTAAACTCCAAATCAAATGAAACTACTTGTAACATCAATGGCCAATCACTCTGCTTAATATCCTGAGTGAAAATTTCATTTTTATAAATGTATCACTTTAGATGATTAAACTAGAGAATCATTGAACATCATTGAATCGTCATTAAACATTTATGCCCTAAACAACATGAAAGTCTAGCAACATTACACCTCAGATTTTTTATTAAGATATACAATCTCGCTGCTTTAGCGTGTGAATATTATTACAGTCAATATCTTAGAATCACAACAAACTACGGCTGGGTGAATAATCGATTCACCTAACTATCGTGATTCTTTTTAAAACGATTTTAAAATAGATTGTTTTACCCAAAAATCGATCTATATTTGTTTTTTGTTTTTTTATTGGGTGGTGGAGAGAAGTTACTGCATTTATTCCAGGAGAGGGCGCAATGCATTTGTTGTAAGTGTATAGTGTATGTGTGTATGTATGAAGTCTGTAGTGTGCCAGAAGCTAAACCATGGTGTTCAAACCAAACCTCTTCGAAGGTTCATGCTGCACCTTCATGTTTTAAATCTCAAGTTTGGAAACACTTTTACACATTGCTGAGAAAAACAGCACTAGACATGACTAAAACGTTCATTACCGAGACTTCACAGAGTTGACTGCATATTTTTTGGAGTTTTATACATGTTAAGTTTTCAGGAGTTTTTTTATTTATTTATTGTTATTTATTGGAACAGGTTAGCAAAGCACTTTATTTCAGTTTATTAGGTATTTGCTCTACTCATGTTGTTGCACATTTTACTATCATATTTGTGTGCAAATGTTCAGGGTACAAAAGCACTAAGGATCATGAGAGGTGCCGATACTTAGGTGTTCAGATCTGTCGTGGTCCTGTCTCACCAACACCCTGGTGAAGAAGGCCCAGCAGTGTCTTCATCATCTTTGCCCGGGGAGATGCTTTAAGGACTTTAAACTACCCTCTCAGATGCTAAGGGCATTTAAAACCATGCCAAGCCTGGTTTGGGAACAGTATTGAGCAAGACAGGCGTACTATCCAAAGAGATTTCTTTTTAAAATCTCAAATGATTTATTACAGATAATTTAATTTTGCTACTATTATTAATTATCCAGTACCTACTGTACATTGATAGAAAAGCTGGGAAAGATCAAATTATATGAATGATATGTTATTATTAGAATGAGGAGTCTTTTATTAAAGTCCTGGTGGTTTAGGCTTTAGGTAATTTGCCACGTACTGTATATATCAACGTAAATTGTGGGGTCTGTTGTTGGTAAATAAACCATTTTAATAGTTTTTATTACATATATGAAGATCTGATGACATTTTAGAAAGCATGCATACACATACGATCAAATATACAGAACATATAACAGTGCTAAACGTTGCTAAAGAGAAAACATTTGAAGGGGAGTTTTATATGATTATCCCTAAACTGAAGCAGTGACAAACCCATTTTCAGCATTTTATGTATGAAATGTGCCACATTTTCTGTTCCCAAAATGATCCATGAATTTTTACAGTAGCCTCTGCAGAATTATCCCTAGTTCTTCCTATGTATAAACAATGACATTTGTGCCTTCCTGTACAGTATGTGTGCCTTTCTGTATAGGATTATAACACAATACACAACCCATAATATGCTGTTTTTGGTCTGGCATCTTTTTATCCTAGTGCTAGAAATGATTATGAACAACTCTTCAATGCTTGATTTTACAAGCATTTATTTTGACTGGAAAAATACCCTGGCTCTTAAGTGTCCTTATTCATTTGAACAGAATTTGATGAGATTTCTGCCTGCTAGAATTGCCATGGCACACTTCTGTTTGATAGCTCAAATGCACTTCAATGTAAGATACTGTATGACAATACATAAGATCTTCTAAGCATTTGTGCATATTGTTTTCCTTTCCCGGCTGTGAAGTTAAGCAATGGAAATTCACCAAGTATCACTATAACTACTATAGGCATCATATCTTCTGGTCAAATGAGATCAAACCTTTTTCTCCTGTACATCATCATTATGTTTAATCTTATGAAGACTAATGGTATCGTATTCTGTACCAATATATTTCAACCTTCTTCCAGATCAACAGGATGACAATAATTTTGAAACCAAAATTGGAAAACAACTGAAAAAATGGTGTGTTTCAAAAGATATGTATTTAATTAAAGCTCTATGAGGAAACTCAAATCTCTTATTGCATCACATCTTTACTTTATTTTAATTTTATTTTTGCAGAGACTAACTACAAAATGAGCAGAAAAAAGTTTGATGCTGCAATGCAGCGAAAGATAAACATATTTTCTGCAGGCAGCATGTATATATATAGTATACAACACACACATAACACAAGTAAACACAACATGCAGTTAAATAAAGGTTTTCATTATTAAGGGAAAACAAAATCCAAACCTACATATCCCTGTGTGAAAAAGTGTTTGCCCCCTAAACCTAATAACTGGTTGGTCCACTCTTAGCAGCAAGAACTGTAATCAAGCATTTGCGATAACTTGCAATGAGTCTGTTACAGTGCTTTGGAGGCATTTTGGTCCACTCTTCTTTGGTCCTTGCAGAATTGTAATTCAGCCACATTGGAGTATTTGATAGCATGAACCATCTTTATAAGATCATGCCAAAGCATCTCAATAGGATTGAGGTCAGGACTTAGACCAGGCCACTACAAAGTCTTCATTTTGTTTTTCTTCAGCCATTCAGAGGTGGACTTGCTGGTGCGTTTTGGATCATTGTCCTGCTGCAGAACCCAAGTTTGCTTCAGCTTGAGGTCACAAGCATATGGCCACACACTGTCCTTCAGGATTTTTTGGTAGACAGCAGAATTCATGGTTCCATTTAACCAGGTCCTGCAAGTCTTCCTTTTCCTGAAACAGCAAAACAGCCCCAGACCATCACACTACCACCACCATATTTTACTGTTGGTATGATGTTCTTTTCTGAAATTTAGTGTTACTTTTACACGAGATGTAATGGGACACACACCTTCCAAAAAAATCCAACTTGTGTCTCATCAGTCCACAGAGTATTTCCCAAAAGTCTATACGTATATATCAGAAACCTCAGAGGCACAATTCTGGGATATTTATGAGAATGAAAGTGGTTTTAAACACCTGAGATCTTTAACAGTGTAACTCCAGAGGTTGCAGAGATAGGGTTGGCAATTATGGGAGGGTTGAAAATTAATGTCTAATATTACAGGGAAGGATATTCCCATAGTTCACCATGCTCCCTCTGATATGTCAGTACTGGTCCAAATATCTCACAAGGAAGCCATGTATCAAGGCTGTTCTCTGTTCTAGCACCTACGTGGTGGAAGGAACTAGATGTCTGAACAGCTAAGTCTTCAAATAATAACTAAAGATCTGCCTCTTCTTGGAATATTTCAGAAAGCCATTTATGCTAAACTTTTTGTTGTCTGTGTGGTTTTTTATACAATATTTCTCCATGACAAAGTCGTGCCTATGAATGTGAATGTAAGGGGAATGCGCTGGACAGGTTTCAGAAAACAGACACCTTGAATGGTGATCTGGCCTTGAGAAGAGCAAATGTGTGATAAGAAAAATCAATGGTGAGGTGATACAGTGGTTCTTGTGGAACTGGTAAGGGGTCGTGTTTCAGACCTAAGACTAAATGTAAAAAGAGCTATAAATGAACAGACACCAAGCGCTGTGCCGTGTGATCACTAAGGACCTTTCATACGGAGTCTGCTAGATTCAAAATGATTGTCAGGATACAATCTCTTACACGGACTGGAAAGGATACGGACCAGAGAAATGCTAACATTCAAGACCCTTCATTAATCTCAGACTTCCACCATGAACATCTATGCTGACCTGCTACCAGACCTAGGGACAGACCCAGACAAAGAAGCAAACTCAGACTTCATACACATCTGATGCACTTCCTGGTTCATAAAAAGTATAAACATTCATTCATTACGAAGATTTTCCAAACACGCTTTTAAAAATGTTGAGCTTTTTGAGCAGTGTTTTGTTTGTTGACCTGATGTGTCTTGACTCTTAATATGTTGACTGTTAAACTGTCTATTTGATAAACCTCTGGCTTTTATTCAACTGATCTTTTGTGTTTGGACATTTTCCTGCCCTACAACTCTAGATATCTGGAACTTTCTGCACACAGATGCTCATCCCATACCAGAATCTCCCATGTTAATCATTCACCAATATTTGTCTTCTTGTTGACACCCAGGTGATAAGACAAATTCCAAGGTTTGGAGAAACCTTTTGTCTTTTGTCTTGCATTGCATTGCACAGTTTATATCAATAGGTTAATCTTTAATTTTTGCCCTTAGCTCAATGTCGTATGTAGCTCTGTGATTCATGTCGCACCAAGGTGCTAGAGGAACATTATATATGGTTGAAAGGACAATAAAAGCTTGTTCACTCTTAAATTGACTTGAATCTTGGCACACCTAAGAGATTTGTTGTTTAATTTCCCAGATATGGGTGCATCCATAAAATAAGTACAGACAGAAACTGTCACAATCACCCTGCACAATTCCCCCAGACCACCAGAGGGCATCCTCACTCATATTTCTTTTTTCATTTGCCATCTGCCCCCACTATATTTCATATTTCTGCACACTTGTTCTGTATTATCCTATCTAATTTCTGTAGCTTTGTCCGAACATCCCTACTATTGAGTAGGACAGTAGCATTTAGTAGACATAGCATTTAGTTTTATGCTAAAGTGACGTGACATACGGCTAAGTACGGTGACCCATACTCAGAATTTGTTCTCTGCATTTAACCCATCCAAAGTGCACACACACAGCAGTGAACACACACACCGTGAACACACACACCGTGAACACACACCCGGTGCACTAGTCAGCCATTTACGCAGCGGCGCCCGGGGAGCAGTAGTGGGGTTCGTTGCCTTGCTCAAGGGCACCTCAGTCGTGGCCGGCACGAAACTCAAACCCACAACCTTAGGGTTAGGAGTCAGACTCTCTAAGCATTAGGCCACGACTTCCCCAGTCAATGTAATATGCCCGAAATTTCAGTATTCGTTAGTCACTCTTATCACCAACAAATGTTTTGGTGAGGACATAATAGCAAACAAGTAAAACATATAGTTACAAGTACTTATTATTATTTGTCAGAAGGTAACTCTATTTGGATTTAGCACCTGAACTAGCATTCATTAGTTATCTAGTTGGCTAGCAATCAGCCATGATGTTCCATTGTATTAAATCGTATACAAACATACTAACGTATTGTCTGTGGATTTCATGAATACTGTAATTCATGTTGATGAATGTTTGATTTCATGTTGTAGGAAGCTCTGACAGTGCCAGCACCAGTCCTTTCCAGCCAATGTTCATCTGTGTTCATCCATGGGTAAACTACACCTTTCACTATAGAAGAAGGCAATGATGGCAGTAATATGACAGAGCAATAATGAACCTATACACACATATTACACATATAATATTCTCAGGATATAATAGAGGATATTCTCAGGATAAACTAGAACACTAGTTTACGGAGAACCACAACATCTTTCCAGACCCTTGAACCAATACAAGATTTCACAATGTGTTTTCAGACTGATAAAGAGAAGGTAAAAGATAAAACCGGCAATCACTTGAAAAGACGTGAATTGTTGTTATTATGAGTTACGTGCATCTGACTGCTTTAGCATAGGAGCCATGGTGAAGGATTTTTGACAGTGGTGGGTGTCTGGTGCTTCCATAGTTGTTATTCCATGTTATTATTTCATATTGTATTATATATTTTTATTATTTGATCCAGATTATCAGAACTTTAATGTGAAACTTCGCAGTAGGAAAAATCTTTGCAAGTATTTTATACTTTTAGTGAGTGACCTGGCTGTTATGCTACTGCAAGGATGTGGTGCAAACATCATGAACACAGAGAAGGTCTAATGTTACTTAGGACCTGTGGATTTCACAACATGGCAGTATATATTGGAGGAATGCTTGCTAATCTAATCATCATCATTATAAATGCTATAAATTATAAATGCTAATACATTAAAAGGTATACACTGTTAAGGGGTTTACTATGTGTAACTAAAAATACCAGTGTGTATTAACCTGGAACCAGATGATCAGTGTGATCGGGGATGTGGTAGCCTGGCTTTTTGTGTTTGGAGAAATAAGCAGAGTGCGTTATTCTCTCACTTTTATGGAAGTCTACAAAGATTTTAATAGTAATGTATTTAATATTAATTAAAAATATACTCTTGTTAAAAAAAATACAGAATATTATCTTGCTTTTGGAAAAATAAGGTGAAATAGAGTGAGTATTGAAGAAAACACTCCCCTCTCCTCCTCCCTCCCCCTTCTTCCCCCCACCAGGCAGTCCCCTCTGCCCCACTCTGGCTCCTTGGCCGTGGCTTTAAGGTGTTGGACGACTGACCAGAAGGTCATGAGTTCGAGTCCCAGGTCCACCAAGCTGCCACTGCTGGGCCCCTGAGCAAGGCACTTAAACCTTAATTGCTCAGTTGTATAAATATATTTAAAAAATAAATATGTAAGTCACTCTGGATTAAGGTGTCTGCCGAATGCCAGACATGTGATCGAGTCTCTCTGTGTGTCTCCATCTCTGTGCTCTCTGTGTCTTTAAATGCTCTGTGCACGCGCGCTGGACTAGAGCAGGAGGCAGGAGGTCTTGTTGGTGTTTATACGGCACGCGCGTGCACACATGACCTATATCACCATACGGAGGTCCCCAGATGACCAAATCCGCCGCAAAACATCTGTCCAGCTGCTCATGAAGCCGAAGGTAGGTTGTGCTCTGTCGTTCCCGGAGGGTCCGCCAGGTTTTTCCCGCACGACGGAAATAAACACGGAACCTTCCTCGCTGTCGCTTTCCATCTCGGTGTGTTTAAACGCACGAGGACACGTTTGTGATGAAGATCAGGATCAGAAACACGACATTTCTTCATCTCAACGTGGGAAAACAGGTGCATGTCAAAGCGATTACTGAAGGAACGCTGCATTTAGGATCAGGACGATTTCAGATCACAGATAACATGAGGAACATTTGTGAATGCGTTCTGGTTGACTTAGACTAAATCGGGATCTTATGTGTTGATTCGTTTTTTTTTTTTAATGCACCGAGTTTACTTGATGCTGGATTACGGAGTCGGGGCGTCTGAGTGGACGGTGCGCATGCGCAGATGGCCAACGCAAGTGACCCCGGTGAAAGCAACAAGCCCTCGCTTCAGGACTATGTCATCACTGCCTCTGCTGTGAAACTGGCCTCTCTGGGTCTCATTGTAGGGGTCAGCTTGTTGGGAAACATGCTGATCTCACTGTTGGTGATTAAGGATCGTTCTGTTCACAAAGCACCATATTATTTTCTGGTTGATTTGTGCTTGGGTGACGTTGCAAGATCGGCCTCGTGCTTCCCATTCATGATGGCGTCTGTGGCACGTGGCTCGAAGTGGGCTTACGGAGCTATGAGCTGCAAAGCTGTGGCTTTTCTGTCTGCTCTGTTCTGTTTCCATGCTGCCTTCATGTTGTTCGGTGTGAGTGTCACGCGCTATATGGCGATCGCACACCACAGATTCTATGCCAAACGCGTGACGCTGTGGACGTGTGCTGCCGTCATTGGTGTTTCGTGGATTTTAGCAGCAGCCATGGCCCTGCCACCTGTGTTTGACATGAACACGTACAGATTTATGCATGAGGAGGAGCAGTGCATGTTTGAGCAGCGCTACGCAAGGGCCAACGACACCTTAGGATTCACTCTGATGTTGGCTGTGGTAGTAGGAGCCACACACGCAGTGTATGTCAAGATGCTCTGCTTTGTCTATGACCACCGCAAGATGAAGCCAGCCCAGTTAATCCCAGCCGTCAGTCACAACTGGACTTTTCATGGACCTGGAGCCACAGGTCAAGCAGCTGCTAACTGGATTGCTGGATTTGGACGTGGCCCAACACCTCCCACTCTAGTGGGCATCAGGCAGGTAGCACACAGTGCCAACAGAAGGCTGCTTGTCCTGGATGAGTTCAAGATGGAAAAGCGAATTGGAAAAATGTACTACATGATAACACTTGCTTTCCTGCTGCTCTGGGCACCGTATATTGTCTTGTGCTATGCGCAAGTATTGGTGAAGGATAGTGGCATGCCACGGGCATACGTGAGTGCTGCAGTCTGGCTCACTTTCGCTCAGGCAGCAGCCAATCCGCTTATTTGCTTTGTTTTTAACAAGGAGCTCAGGACACGATGCCGAGCTTGCTTCCCTTGCTGCTTGACTACACCTACACAAACACCCATGGAGCCATATTGTGTGATCTAAAGAAAGTGTCTGGTCTATATTTACCTTCTATTGAAAGATACTTCATAAGAACAAAACTGAGCTATAATGAACTGATCTGACACAGATCGATTAAACGAGGGTTAAATCATTACAACATGGGCCATTATAGGACGAACATCAACAAACAGGTGGTGTGATGCTTTACCACCTTTTGCAAGAAGCAAACCAAAATAGGATTTGTAAATGCAGAAAGAAACAAAGCATGGTTTACTGATGAAAAATAAAATTCCTAAATACACACATTTTGGATGATTTTACATTTATGGATTAATTTTTTTAATCTGGATTTGCCATTACCTTTGTCATTTGTGTGTCACCATGTTGAGATCAATTCACAAATTTGTGTTTTTCTTAAAGATGTTTCCTTTAGCCAGTCAGATGTGAGATTTCAATCCAGTTCACCATAATATGCTTTTCCCAGTGATATGCACAGAGCAGATTGTGTTTCATCATTCCAACATGGCTGATGCCCAGATTTCATACACAAGTAATGCAAACTCTCTCCTAGTTCAAAACACATTAAGAGGGTAGTAGTTTTTAGTCGTGAAATCCTGTGAAATGTGCAAACGCTGTCATCACCGTACACTCATTAAGGAACACTTTGCAGCCGACATGAAAAGTTATGCTTCTTGTATCAAAGCACTGAGCACAGCTTATAAAGGGTAGCTGGATTGAATTGAAGAATCTGATTAGATAAAGATTGCAAATGCAGATTCAGTAATCGATTCATAAATGTAAAAACAATTAGAAATTTGCAGACACTTGTGTATTTATGAATTGTGTTTTGCACTCGTGAATCGCATATTGTGAATTGAATTTTACTCTTGCCTTTGTAAATCTGTATTTTGTGAATGAAAGTATGGCTTTTTTTGGGAATGTGAATTAACCTGCGCATTTGTGAAACTAAGTTCATAAATGTATTCATGTATTCTATCTCCATATTCCTTCACCATCTACCATCTTACCAAAATACCAGGAAGTGTCCTCTTTCCCAAAAACTTCCCGAAAGCACTAATGCCTAAGACTCTGTCAATAAATGTAAGATAAACATCGACTTACAGAAAGCCTCTTTGATAAACGACGAGACATTTTCAATTCGTTATCATCGTTAGGCTTAAGTAATGAGGATCGTCCGCTGAACGAGTCTCTGTGAATGAGCTGTTGCTATAGAAACAAAAGCATATTAGATTATGTGCATTAATATAAACCTGTCTTTTGAATTACAGTGAGTATTTTTGTCAGAGCTGCTTTTTAGAGAAGATTAATCATCCAGGATGAGAGCGAGAGAGGTAAGACGTCAGGTTATTACTAATAAAGCAAGCTGTTAAACTACCGTAAGTCCGTAGGTTTGTATGGGGTTATACGTTTCTTTAAAAAAAAAAAAGAAAAAAAAATTTGGGAGTTGAATAATTTCTTTGTTTTCAATGGTAATTATTAAAGCTAATTAAAAAAACAATTAGCATGTTGTACATTTGCAGTATGTACAGGTGTAGTCGTGAAAAGTCATTCGGCATACTGAGACACTCCAAACGTGCCCGAGGTGCACAATGGGGAAAGAGACGCTTCACCAGCTTGCTGTATTTTATCAGTTACGTAGGAGGAGCTTTGTAAATCGAGACAAAGTAAATTAACAGACCGTTTTGCCTAAATGAAAGTAGATGGTACAGTTTAATGCTCCAGAAATAAAGCAGGTAATTTAGGACTCTAGGATGTAGGACATGAGAGGCACTCAGCCTACAGGAGAATACTTTGTTTACTGTTTTATACATGTATACTTAATTTGATATTGTTGGCTCAAATCAGTTATTTATGCTAACCTTACTTTTTTTTTGTTAGATTTGTGGAATGCACGATACATACATTAGGCATTCAAGAATAACGGGGCCTTTAAGAGGGATGGGGCTAGCAATGAAGGGGAGAAGAAAGAGGCTTTTTGGAGAGCAGCAGGGAAACCAGATGCTGACACTGGATGAGAAAAAATGTTTCAAGGTACCAGACATCAGTTTTTTTTCAGACATTATAAATTCATTGTATTCTGCTGGAGCTAGAAGCACAGCATTACACATGACACATAAAATATGCCATCGACTGGGAAAAGTTTCACATCCATTAAGGGTGATACTCCATTTCAAACATGAGAACACGGTAGAGGTGGTAGAGTCCATAGTGCACGTGTGTAAGTGTGTAGTGTGTAGTAGCCATTTGGGTTGCAGCTCTTGTCATTTTTGATATCGGAATAATTGTCTATAATCAAGCATAAAATTTATGCAAGATAAGGAGTCATAACGGAATGAAACAAAAGGTGGAAATACAGGTGGAAATCACCTCTCACACAACGCTTCATAAATAGTTTCATCTCATGTGTCTGAATGTTTTCTTTTTTCAAGCATTTGGCTAGATATGGGTTTGTAGCTTCCTAAAAGGTTCTCTTTCACTCTCTTTGTGTTGGGAAACACTCTGTTGTATGATTGTACATAAGACTTTTCTATGTCCCAGGGGGACAAACCAAAGAACCTCAAGGGTTGGAGATGAGTGCAACAAACACATGTTTCTCAACAAGCCTATTTTCATATAACATCTGAATAATTCATTTATACGTCATTATTTTTGCTATGTAATATATTTGCAATTCCTTTAACAGATTTCTTTTTCATATGGTGCGTCAAAAGTCTTTTTCTTCATATTTCATATCGTTTCATCTTCCGGTTATTTAACTGTTATTAAAAAGGGTTTTTTTTTTAAATATCAGGACTTGAACATACTTCTATTTATGTTTTTGTTAAAAAAATAACATGGACTGCTGTTCCAGAGACTTTTGCATCATCTGTGTTGGAAGTCAAATAAAGTTGATTGTCACAACATGTTTAAACACGGCCTATGAATTATTTTTATAATGTATTCGCTTCTATACATTAAGCCCTTTATCCTGACTAATATGAAGCTAGATATAAGCTGTGTATATGCATTAAATGCGGATATAAACTTTTGTAGAAAGGACATTAATTACGTTTACATTATTTACTTTCGAGTGTCACCCAAATGAGGATGGGTTCCTTTCTGAGCCTGGTTTCTTCCTCATATCTTGTCAGGGAGTTTTTCCTTGTAACCGTCACCTCTAGCTTGCTCATTAGGGATAGGGAGATATATATAGTATTTAAAGTAATTTTTTTTAATTAATTTTAAAACTTTAATTGTATATATTCATTTATTTATTTGTATCCTTATTTTTTTCTTCTTCTTTTTCTTCTTATTATTATATATTTGTTTTTTTTCTTCTCTCTCATCTGTTTCCATACCTCTGTAAAGCTGTTTTGAGACAATGGGAAATTGTTAAAAGCACTATACAAAGAAATTGAATTGAAATGTCATATGAGAAGGAGGAGAAGGAGTGTGAGGGCTTTTCCAGGGATCACATTCACTCCGCTGTCTTGCACAAAGTCGCATGGTATTCACATATAGTTTGTTGTGTTACTGGACAAGCCCAGTTCTTGTCACCAACTGTAGCATGATCGTGTCTCCTGTCCATTAGGTACAAGGCCAATGTTTCTGAATACAACATGAATACACGTTTCCATTCATTTAATATGATTCAAACTGCTAGTGTATGAATGAATCTAGATACTGGTACAATGTAATGCAGATACTGCACTGTAAAATGTCAAGTTTGTACATATGTTTGTCATTTATGCCTTGGCGTGTAGCTAAGAGGGATACGATATTGCTTCATTTGTTCTCCTATGATGTGTTTCACCCCCTAAGTTTACCTCTAACTAAGGTTCTGCTCTGTGACTTTGTTTCTGGAGTAAAGGGGAACTGATTTGTAATACCAGTTGCTCTCTTTCACTGAAACAAATGTTCTTTTAAAGCAACTGTGTAGGCTACAAGAAGATGTTGCATTAAGCTGTCCATTGATTGTAGAGTTTTTCTTCACTGCATCCTGTTAAAATAGATGTTATCATAAAGGGGTTGGTAAAAATAAGCCAAACGTGCCTTTCAGCTGACACTGAAACTCCACTCGAGCCATTATGCTGCCTGTCATACTCCTTCTACAGCTTAGCTTTGAAAATGACTGAATCCACACTGGCATTTCCTCGAGTGATTTTCATCTCTGTCAAGGACTTTACTGGATTACTGTATTACAAAGCAAATGCTTGCGAAAAAGAAAAACTCTTTTTAGGCTTTTTAAAAAAAAGATACACATTTTATTTACTTATTTGATGTACTTATTAAAGCATTAGAATGGAATTTAGAATGGAAACAGTCAAAATCGTGGAGAACATACAGCAAGCAAAATATGCAATATGTCCTTTACTATATATGCATTTAATTGACACGAACAAAGCATTTAATAAATCAACCCATACTGGTATGAGCCGGTTACTGTGCTTACCCATGTATACGTCCTTGTCGTGGACCGTGTCCTGTATGTCATACCATACAATGAATGTAAATACTGTAAAGAAAACTCTGAAAGTTTGGTATAGTTCAGATAGTATCAGATGTTTGAGGCCTGCAGAAAGCAAGCAAACTTTGTTGAGTGTATTTTTCTTTCCAGAGGCCCCTTTAATTTATTGTCTTATAAATCAGGTGAAACGAATTTGTTTAAAAGGTTATTTTGGATCGCGTTCGAAACGTTTCATCATGGCATCATCAGTCGATCAGGCAGTTAATCAAGGTATTGTTTGTATGCATGTCATTAAGATTAAGACTGTAACACCTACTGTCAGTTATTCTCTGAAATCTAGCTTTCATGCTTTGTGTCTAAGAAAGCAGTTTTTATTATACAGTATATCAGTCAGGCTGCCGTCATTCCAGTACAGCTACATCACTCATTTATAATGATAAAGTATGCTGTCTTGCTAATAAGAAGCTTTACACTGCCCTTTCAGTGATGTATTGACTGGTTTGATTCAGTGGATCACTCATTGCTATTGACAAATTTGCTTTTGCTTGGACTAGAACCAGCTGGCTGTAAGTGATTATATGATTTGTGGTTGGAATTGAAAATCCACACAGGGCATATTTATAGCAATATAAGGAACCATCTTGCATAGTAATGTTATTGACTATTCTTATGAACTTCATGGTTAAATGACGATGTACTATAGGATATCTACAGTACACAAACACACACACTAGGCTGTAGGCATGTAGGCTGACACCACTCTTTTGTGTGGTCACTGTTGTTTGTATCTTTTAGTTAATCTTCAAATGCCCAGTTCTGTTCTTGTCTGACACGACTGGAACTTATCTAGTCTTATCTGGTCTTATGCTATTTCAGCCTAGCAACGTCGAGGTACAACACTATATATTCTGAGATAAAAGGGAGATTACCATAATCTTCCTGTCAGCTCAAACCTAAGGCCACATAACACGCATTGTAATTTTTTTTTCAAGTCAAGTCAAGTTAAGAAGCTTTTATTGTCATTTCAACCACATATAGCTGTTGCAGTACACAGTGAAATGAGACAACGTTTCTCCAGGATCAAGGTGCTACATAAAACAAAGACAGGGCTAAGGACATGTAAGTAGTCTTAGCCACATAAAGTGCAACTGTGCAACCTGGTGCAAACAGTGCAGGACAAGACAAACAAGACAGTGCAGGACAAAAAACAGTGCAGACATAAAGTTACAAGACAATACAAAAAGTACAAAAAATGCAATACACAAAAGACAATAAACAGTAACAGAAACAGCACCGAATGACCAGTGTAAATACTGAATGTTCAAACAATATTTTGTGCAGTAACATTAGAATGAACACAGTTTCTTAGCAGCAGGTCCTTTGGATAATATATAGAGTTGTGCAAAAAACAGCAAATGATTGAAATATTGTATAGTATGTGCGTAATGGCTGAGATATTGTACAATATGTGCAAAAACAGCTGAAATGTTGGACAGTATGTGCAAAAACAGCAGAAAAGTGTGCAAAACAGTGTGTGAGTTTTGTGAGGGTCTATGCAGTCCATACAGATGATGTGTGTATGTTGTGCTCAGTATAGTACAGTTCAGTTATTGAGAAGTCTGATGGCTTGTGGGAAGAAACTGTTACACAGTCTGGTCGTGAGGGCCCGAATGCTTCGGTACCTTTTTCCAGACGGCAGGAGGGTGAAGAGTGTGTGTGAGGGGTGTGTGGGGTCATCGACAATGCTGTTGGCTTTGCGGATGCAGCGTGTGGTGTAAGTGTCCATGATAGGGGGAAGAGAGACCCTGATTCACCATTATTTTAAAGACTAGAAACTGCTATGCATGAAAATTCTAGGAGATTCGCTGGTTCTGAGATCAGCCTGTCTAAAAATCACTGAAATCACATGTTCTTCTTTTCGAATGTTTGATGTGAGCATTAACTGAAGCTCTTGACTTGAATCTGCATGATTTTATGCATTGTCCTTCTGCCACATGACAAGTTTGTTGCTTGAATATGCAGGTGTACAGCACAGCGTTCCTAATAAAGAGGCCAGTGAATGTATGTTTCACAGACGCTAATTTGAGAACCATGAATTTTCAGACAGCTAGAGAGTTGTTTCAAGATCTCACTAATATACCACTGATATACAGTAGATCTCTAAGCTATAAGTTACAGCATAGAGGAGCTATCTCACTTCTACTGTAAGGATCTTCTGCTTTACTCAGGCTTTGTGGTAGAGTTCTGTATGATGTCATGAAAAAAAAACACCTCAAATACTAATCATCTGAGATAACCTAAAGTAGTCATTTATGTTTAGGCTTTCAGGACATTTTATGGTGCTAAGCAAACAGATAATAGCTTGGACATTCAAAGCTGTACACATTGCTTTTAACAGGAAATATTTAGCATCATTATCAGATAGTGGACTAAAAAAAATTCAGGCAGCAAGAACAGCTGTGTTAAATCGAGTTTGTTAAAACATCGGTCAAGAGACCAATAAGAAAACTCTCAACACTATGTTGAGAAAAAAAGGATAACACTCCAATCAATAAGTATTAACAGAAGCACAGACCAACCATTTCTAAAGATTTTTCTTTTTTCTTTTTTTTTTTTCTTTTTTTTTTTTTTTTGAATATCATGAATAACAACAAGGGGGGCACGGTTCGATTCCCGCCTCCGCCTTGTGTGTGTGGAGTTTGCATGTTCTCCCCGTGCCTCGGGGGTTTCCTCCGGGTACTCCGGTTTCCTCCCCCGGTCCAAAGACATCCATGGTAGGTTGATTGGCATCTCTGGAAAATTGTCCGTAGTGTGTGATTGTGTGAGTGAATGTGAGTGTGTGTGTGCCCTGCGATGGGTTGGCACTCCGTCCAGGGTATATCCTGCCTTGATGCCCGATGACGCCTGAGATAGGCACAGGCTCCCCGTGACCCGAGAAGTTCGGATAAGCGGTGGAAAATGAATGAATGAATGAATGAATGAACGAATAACAACATAACTCTATGTCATGCAACTATTATTTAATACCAAATTTTACCAGTCATGTTAGGGAGGTGGAGAACCTGAAGGAGATCTACAGAGAGCAACCAAAGCTCAGGTTTGAACCTGGGATCTTGGAGCAGTGAGGAAGCAATGCAAGTGAGTTGTGAAACCATGCAACCAAATCATTTGTGACCTGTAATTGCATCAACCAGACAAAATATTTAAAAGAATAATAGAGTACTTCATTGTTCATGTACAGACTTTGTTGCAACAAAATGTAATTATCTTTAGTTTTATTAATGAAGACATTTTGAGACAGATTTGATTAGTCCTGGCTCAACATATTATATGTAAGGACTTTTTTTTCTAAATAAATAACAATATTTCCATAAATGAACTAAACAAATTGGACATTATACATTCTATATAGCCTTCATAGCACATATGAGCATGTATATAGATCAGAGATAATAATCTTGGAACTTGGATAGTGAGAGACATCTGGAGTTGCCTTCCTCTGTAGTAATACATGCCAAGTTTGGCAAACATGGGCATGTGTGATGGAGTCTCTTCCCACCGAATGGAACCTGGAGATCACAATTATTGCAGTAAGCAAACAAATTAAGAAGCATAAAAACATTCTGGTAAATGCTTAACCATCTACGAGGCTACGAAATCTGTCTCAAAATTTCAATCTATCTAAATGAGTAAGATTTTGCTCAAACTGAGTTTAACCACTGCGTTTATCTGCTTCCGGCAATAGTTATGCTGTGTTTATACCCTTAAACTGCATACAGAGCTCAAAAATATTTGATTTGGATTTGATTGCTAAACATGATTTCTAAAGCTTCAAGAATGTGAAGGACACAGTGGTATGAAAGCAAAGTGTAATTGCCGTATTGAATGGATTGAAATGATTAAAAAAAAAAAGAAATAAGTAATTTCACCTTATGGCTCATAGGATGGCATTCTTCTCCCTCCATTCCCATCGGCACACACATCCGAAGGCTGCGTATCCACAGGCTGACCGCGCAGCACATACTGCCACCACACTGGGAATCTTTTGTACATGACTACACACACACACACACACACACACACACACACACACACACACACACACACACACACACACACACACACACACACACACACACACACACAGAGAGTCATACAATGCGTTGATTTAAACTCAGCAGATTTATTGAATCGTCTGTTTTATTGTAAATGTACAATGATACGCAACGCTGTGTGGTAACAAAGAATTGTTAAATTCCTTATTCTACAGTAAAATAAACAATAACTATATATTTTTTTCTGCACACAAAGAACCTTTATCAAAGTTCCATATAAACAAGAGGAGATTTGAGTGACATATAAACAAACCTGTATCTGATTCATGAAACTGCCATACAACAACAAAAGCTGTGATTCAATAAAAAGCAAATAATGAATCAGCTTCAGCTGCTTGATAAGAAGCTCCATCCTCTAGTGCCTTATTTACATGACATATGCCCAATATGAATATTGCATACCCCAGTATAATGGCATGCTCCAATATAATGCTCTTTGCACTTCATTTTCCTTCACATTCACAGCCTGACCAGTGATCTTTTAACAGTAGGTTATTTATCCAGAAATTGTGATTGCATGTTTAATTATTCACAGGAGGAAACCAATGGTAAAGTAATTGTGTTCTGTTGAGGCAATTTCTCGTTCAGCTTCAATAGCATTTGAATACTTATGCAAGCATGATACTTACCTTTTTTTTCCCTAAAAGTATTTGATAACAAAAACACACTGTCATCTTCCAATAATTGATTTTGAGTTTCCGTGTTTTTAATTAAATATCCATTAGAATGAAATTTCAGGGTACCATTTATAATTTGAAAATACGAGAAATTTAGTCAGGGGTCTGAATACTTTTGCAAGGCACTGTATATGTACAGGTGTTGACAGTGTAAGCCATTAAAAGAAAAAGGTGAAATAATAGCTATATTAATATTATATACTATATAAATAATAGCCAACATACAAATGTTCACTTTCAATTAACTAAGAAAATAAGATTGTGTATTAATACAGACTAAGGAAATTAAGTAATCACTTGGGATAGGGCATTTTATGGACCAGCAGTTTCTATCCTTTTCTGATAATGTCTCTATTGATATCCGTTTTGATCCCTTGACAAAAAAGGCTAATTGAAGCAAAACATATATAAATGAAAAATGTATCGATATCTGCTTGCCTTTTGGACCCACCACTGAAAAAGGAAAGAAAGTTAAAAAAAAAAGTATATGAAAATAGCTTCTTTCTGATGTTGTTCAAAATAAAGATAAGTATTATCTTCAGTAGAAATTCAGACTCGATCCATCTCCATGACATCTGTGAGCTGGAAAGGAAAAATTACAATGCCATGACCTTCTGAATGTGGATTTAATTTTCTGAGCAGGTTATGCAGCTTGATCAAAATGTCATGATATCTTCATCCATCAACCTCTCAAAGGAGGGTTTGCATGTTCCAACCACTTTGAGCCATCACGTTGTGTAATATCAGCACACATTCAGCAGCTATACATTTATCTTTTCTGGTCTTGTAGAATTCCTTTCAGGCTCCTGGTAGGAGTTGCTCATTCTCCTGTTTTCCCAATTAACAGCAAGATGATAAATGACAGCACATATTGTAGGAGAAATCCTCAACAGCAAAATCTATCAGACATTGGTATGTAGTCTCATAATAAGACTTTGGAATCATGGGAAATAACATGGTCAGCAGTGGTAAACTTGAGTGTGCATTTTGGTTGAGGAGTTCCAGACCTGTATCCAAGCTAACTGCTTCCACCTGCTAGGTAGACTTGTCTCCTGCAGTGTCTTTGGAATAATGCAGCATTTTGAAACAAGACATGACTTGGAATGAATCAACTCATAACTCAAACATGAACCTGAGCAGAGGAAGCAGATATAACAGCATTGAGCATTGACTGTAACATAGAATACTTCATCGGTAGACTTAAAACAACTGGAATACATGATTAGGAAAATGGTGGAAGGGGAGACATGGGGAGTTTTTTTGCTTTGTAGTCTCTTAAGGCTTGAATTTGACCCACATAGCATTCTTGCTTGGCTTGGAAACTAGCTATAGGCAATATGATTCCATTGAGATGGAGTGCCATCTGAACTGCAGTGCTGAGAGTGGAGCTGTTACTGTGGCATAGGATATGGAGTTCCTTCCATTTACAATAATATTCATACAGATTTGGCTTTAATTAATCTGGGGTTTTGTTTTTTGGCAGTTTGGGCAAGGTGGCTTGATGTTTGCCATGTTTGCCTTAGACCTGGGGTTGGGGGTTCAAGTCCTGCTTCTACACTGTACACTGAAGTGTCATGAAAATGTTGGATGCATAGTCGGGATGGCTGAGTTAAATTAAAGTAAAATAGAAACAAATATTTTCAATGCATTTTCCAAATTACTTTGTTTTTGTATTTTGCTCATCCATCCATTGTCCTGTGTCGCTTATCCTACACAAGGTTGCAGGGAACTTGGAGTCTATCATAGGGCCCAAGACAGGGGACACCCTGGACAGGGTGCCAACCCATCACATGGCACAATCTAATATACAATAGAAAAATTCCCCACTATGCATCTAACACTTTAATGACACAAGAGTGAAGAGTGCAAGATATAGTATCTATGGGCCTCCCTTTCTATTTCTTGAAAATGTATCCATTTATGACCTGCCCCTTGAGGGCCCTTTCCACCTAGCAGCCCTGAGATGTAATATCTACCTTTATCACCACCACCACCACCACAGTGAAACACCTTGCAGGAGAAGTGTTTATAGGTAAAGGCTAAAGGAAAGTCAAGTAGAGCCATTAAGAAGACTCATTTAATGAATCCAGTCCTGTAGCCTCACAAGCTGGAATCCAGTCACGGAGGCAATAGTGGCCTTCCAACCAATTCTGCTGATATTTGCTATCCAGCAATAAAACAGGAAAAAGTGGTGCCAGTGCACTTGGGTCTTTTCTCCCCCTCACGGTTCCTCCACCAATCTGTTCACTTTGCAGACCCTTCCTTATTCTCCATTCATTCCACTTCCTCCATAATACAATTGGAGGAAAGTACATTCCAGTCTCCTCTGTATGCATGAGCTCACATACACCCATCTCTGGCTAGTATCTCGGTGATTGACAGGATAGGAAGAGTTTGTCATCCAACTAACCCAGAGCGTACGGCCAATTTTGCTCCTTTCTATAGAATACAGCCTCGCAATCTCATAGTGATTGGTCATCGATTTTCCTTTGAGCTACTTGGGAGTCCTTAACAAAAAAAATGACTTGTTTTTCCATTTTAAAATATTCACACATACTAGAGGGCACTGGCAGGTGTATCGTTGTTCATTGTGAATGTCATGTGAATATGTCTTGTATGTCTTCACCTGTGCTTGATTACTCCTAATGTGGTTTGCTATTTATACCCTTCCTCTTGTGTCGACTCATGTTCAAAATTTTAGCTGTTTCGGTTCTCTGTTCTATGTTTTTTTATGAATGTGCTTTTTTAGTGATATTTTTCAGGTATGTTTCCAAGTATTTGCTTTTCTATGTTACGTTTTTGTTAATAGATCATGGATTTTTTTCATCCTGCGTGTGGGTCTGGTTGAATACGTTCTCTGATATCGTGACCGTTTGCTTCTGCCTGGAGGTTACGACATGAAAATAAATCCTAATCAGTTTGAATAGCAGATTGCTGTTTATCAGGTCTTATTACATGAATTATTCAGAGTTCATCTTTCAAATGCATCAATTGCTGAACTACTGAAAGATGGCTGCCGCTTAGATCTAGAGGTACAAATGATGATCAGGAGGCTTAAATTAAAATACACATACAGGGAAAATATGTATGGAAGTAAAAGGAGTGAATGGCTCACTGTTTTATTTGTCATCTGTCAAAGTAGTGCTTGTTCGACACTGACACTGACACATTTTTGTTTGTTTTGTTGTAGAAATTTAAAGAAATAAATTTAAAGATTTTTAGACATCATAAAAATACATATTATATGGTCTTTCTTAAACTTGTATTTTGTAAAAATAAACTTAAATGGTAAAGTTGTATATAATGATATACTTCACCCCCAAAAATGCAGCATTGTTATTCTATTTTCTTCAGTGATAAAGACTTAGTTTGAAAGCAGTTATTTCCCTTAAATTTCACCAATTGCAATATGCAAGATCATTTTATTTATTCAGAAATAAATTCATATGTCAGAAAGGGGTTTTCAATGATCTTACTCCATTTTATTTCTAAACTAATCAAGTAAATAATAATAATAATAATAATAATAATAATAATAATAATAATAATAATAATAATAATAATACATTTTATTTAAACGCACCTTTCAGGGCACTCAAGGACACCGTACAGTTGAGTAGTGATGATAAAATCAATACAACAATACAACAAACAACAATTATTGACATTAAATAGTTTTAAATTGATCAGAGAAAGCTCATTTAAACAAGTGAGTTTAAAAGTAGTCAGACAGTCACTTTCTCGTATAGATTGTGGAAGGGAATTAAAGAGATTAGGAGCAGCACAACTAAATGCCCTAGACCCCATAGTGGCTAAACAAACAGAAGGTACAACAAGGGAAACAGATGAAGAAGAGAGTACGCTTGCAGCTATTGTGGTGCACAATTATGAATATGATATTATTTTTAACATTCAATGGCAAAATAACAAAATTCACAAAAGATAGACTTGATTTTGAAAATCAAATTGCAGCTATTTATATATTGACTGAGATCTACCTAACTATTTTACTTGTAATAGGACAAACCCGAACATTTATTGCATTTAAAATTTTTTTAATGCATTTATGATGATTCTGCATATAAACAAATTAACAAGTGGCTTCAGATTTTGTCTGTTCACATTCAAGCACTGCGACACATCCCAAAAAAATAAGAAAATTCACTACAAAAATGTAATGAGTTCTAAAATAAATAAATAAAACACACAGTAAGTATTAAATATCCTTATTAAATAAATTTTATAAGTGTGATAGATTCTATTACAAGCTATTAGGATCATTTAAACAATGAACCATATCATATAATTTCAATGTAGGGATTAAAGAAGTAATTCATTTAAATTAAGCCTTTCAATAAAACCCTGATTAAATCTGCATTACTCACCCCTGTGATGACGGCTCCAGAGCCGTATGACACCAGTAGCAAGAAGAAAAACAGACAGAAGCTGGACCTCATGGCTCACACCCTGGATTTCTTGTTTTGGAGTTCAAAGTGCAAAAATAATTTAATTTTGTAGAAGTATGCTATGTTTATATTCACGGTACTAGGATGTACTGGTAAAAAAGGATGGTCTCATAATGGGTGTGTGGAGCCTGAGGGAGTGTGTGAGATTGTGGGACCAAGAGGTGGCCTTCAAGATTGATTTATATACAACACGCTCCATTCAGACCCAGTGTGAGTCATTCAGATATTTATTTTTTTTTGTTAAAAAGAAGGACATGGAAGGGGGCAGAGTTTAAGTGTAAGAATAAAAGAAATTAAACTGACACATTCTAACATATTTAATATTAAGCAGGCTAATGGAAAAACGTATTTATTAACATACAAAAGGTACTTCAAAATTAGGGCTGTTTTAAAACCCGAAACTAGTTCCCACTAAAGTAACCTGCCCAAATTTGTCAAGGCTAAAGTATTATTTTACTATAATGCTTAGAAAAGAAAATACGACAAGAACAAAAAAACACATCCTTGACTCTTATACACTACCAAGGTCCCTCTGAATTATTCACATTTGGATTTAACATCCACTCAGTGAGTCATGGAGAATCTACAGCAACATAGGAACGGAAATTAAAAAGTGTAAGAAAAAAAAAAAGAAATCTGAAAAGAAATCAAAGCTGTGATTCATCAATGAATGTGTAACCTTTTCAGCTGCTGTGCCCTTGGCCATTAGGAACAAGGCCAGATCTAGACATGAATTGTTCTCTTTCACTCATATTCTTTCTTCATACAGTATATTAAAGCTTTTGCATTGTTAAAAAACACAAAAAAACATAAACAAGACGAACGATATGGGCAGAAAGAGTGTTCAGTGTGCATGTGTGACATCGGCAGAAAGCGGTTTTAACATTGACATGGTGGATAAAAACAAAGAAAGAAAGCAAAGATAGGCTTACGAGAAGGCAAGAAGAAGGACCCGTGTTAATATAGGATCAGCTTTCCAGCGCTGGAGAGAACTGAAAGTCTTTCGTGTGAAACGGAGGGAAACCTTTCACGGTACAACACACAGTACTACGAAAACACATTTGCATTACCATATTGTTACTCATTCAGTTCATTTATTGATAAAAAATATACCCTTAGTCAGCTTCCCCAACAGGTTCAGCCATAATACTTGTCTGGGTTATACAGTACTTGGGTTATACTTGTCTGGTGTATGTGTGGGGCAAAGCTATCAACACAGGGATGGGACCCATTTGGGTTAGGGGCGTGTTTGTTTTGGTGATTTCAAATGTCAACATTGGCTTTCAAACAATGGAGACCCCACCTTTAATGTTTATTTATATTAAATGTAGTACTGTATTTGGTTTACATTTTGTCATTCATTAAACAAATGTTCTCTACATGGAAAATAATCTATTCTTGTTCTGCAATACATACAGTGAATTACTGAATAAATAAAACTTTGAGTGTAGCAATGTATTGACTGCCTTACACCCACAGTGCCTGCTTTGGACGTTTCCTCTGGGTGTTCTGGTTTCCTCCCCCAAGCCAAAAACAGCGTATCAGCGTATCTGAGTCCAATACAATACTTTTGGTATGTGGTTTTGGGGAGAACCTCAAATGAATGTTTCCAACATCTTGTGGAATTCGTGCCACAATGCGTCGAGGCTGTTTTGACAGCAAATAAAGGCTTCTCCAAGTACAGAGACTCTCCTAGTTACGATAGTTCAACATGAATTTTCGATCTTACACAATTGGGCTTTCGATTGCTGCCTTGTTTCAGTCTTGCTAGCGATCAACAAAGTGCAGTTGTCTCAGTGTTAGAGCATGCATTTACTCCTTTAACATCACATTCCTTATCTTCCGACAACTAAGTTAATGTAGCCATCAACAACTAACTTTGTTCAGGTATTCAGATCAACAAAATCTTGGTGAGTACAATAAGATACGATACAATACGATACAATACAATCCGATGCGTTACTTCAATGCATGTATGATACTGTGCGTAGCTTTAGCGATTTCATTTAAATGTTCAAGCTTTTATGGCAGATTGGATTATTTACTTAACAAGCTTTCTATTAGATTGCATTAGCCAAAATTATTATTAAATGTTTAACAAATTACAGCATACTACCTCATACTTATCACCATTTTTAAGACTCCCGGGTCATGGTTCATCTTGTGATATTTTCTTTTTATGATGGATTATTAGAATAGTGCTCCTAATAAAGTGGTCAGTTAGTGTATATTGCTTCTGTGTATGTTATGTTGTATGTGGGTGGAAGAGTGTGTGCTGTTTTTCAGGTCTAGCCCATTGCTACATACCTTGTTTTCTCCCCCTGTCTCTGATATGTTCTGTATTTAGTTTGTATACTGGTTACATATAATTGTACAGAGCTAAACTGGAGAGTAGGAAGTCAACCACAGTTTTGTTTAGATGGGGAATGTGCAACTAAGTAAATAAACAAATTCCTTTAAATTGTGTGGTGTAGTATGTCCATATGTGAACATTCGAACTGACTGAAGCAATGCAGTTTAAATGACCATATCTGTCTAGATATTGTGGCTGGATTTGCATAAAAAATGGTTGTGTTGTTAGAGGCAGTGTACTAACAAATCGGGTACATTGGGACTAATTGCTATTGGCAGCTGATGGTGGGAGACTGGAAGTGGCTGCTGAAGCTCACGGCTAAGGTTTAGTTGGCATCAGAACAGAATAAACCACAAATTGTGTACAGTTACATGATATGCCAGAGGATAAACAATGGTGCTTTGCTTTGCTTTTTTTTTTTTTTTTTAACTTTGCTTGGCTGTAGCTATGTGACTTTAAGGAGTTTTAGTGCTGCTGACTTCTTGCCTTATATAAATAGCATATTGATACAGTAGATACCAATTATAATTTGAAAAACAGTCATGATTTTTAAATGGCAAAATATTATCCCTTGCATTTTCTCCCAGTGTGTCCTGGGTTTCCTTCCAGCTCCCAAAAACATGTAAGTACTGTACTGTAGGTGGATCATAACTCTTTTTACTAGAGGCCAAGAAATGAAATTTGCAACTTTTTTGGAGGTGCTCATGTTTAGCATTGAATTTCCTTGTCATTTCACACTCCACAGTAGCATTACCAATGTGCCATTTTCATAAGTATTTCTTTTTACCTGAAAAATAATACCCATAGTCTTCAAAATAAATTATGACATCAAACCCGTTTCTGCTCTATGAGACACCCCAAGTGCTTGTCCATAAGCATCAAGACATGAAGGCGTTATCTTCCACTAAACCACTAATATTCTATGTAAGTTTTTCCCAACAGAGGGTAAAATATCTCACACTGAAATCCAACAGTGTCATGGCTAATTTTACATCAGACGTGCGGTAATTAAATCATTTATCTGTTTATACTGATTTACAATGTCTGATAAGTGGATTTCCATTCTACCAGCAAACTGGAATACAGTGAACTGGGGGGAAAAAAGGTGTATATGTGTATGTTTTGGTGCATGGTGTGTGATGCTTTGTAAAAGATCAATGTCCCAATGAGGCCCTGAATGGATTTATGGATGATTAATTGATGATGATCTTGATGATGATTGATTATTTCTATTGTTTATGTTGTTTCCGTCATTATTTTTATTTTATTTGATTACATTCATTCTGAATGATGTCTTTAAAATTATATATTATTGTCATTTTGGTACACTTTTGTACATTATTACATAAAGTGTAAGTAGCCTTAATCCTTGTCATAATGAGGTTTTCTGTGAAGATGTGTTGCGATGGAGTACAATGATTTTGCACTGTCTTAAACAAAAGGCAGTGCAGATATTGCTCATGATGTTATTCTAACATTAAACCAAGCTGTTATAGTTTCTATAATGGTACCAAATTGCTGCTGGAGAATATGAACTATTTTTGCATCAGTGAAACTTAAGCAGAAGTAAACACCACATTAATTAAAGTCAGTTGTTAATTCCAATGAATGCTAAGATGTTTTTTTCTTTAAATAGTACCTTCACATACCCTCCTGTGTCATGATATACACATATACTATATACACTCTAAATATAACTGCTAGATATTTAATACAGCAAGTAGGAAATTATTACCCACTTCTATTTAGGACATTGTAATAAAAGCAAGCTTTAGTTTATCACATGTATTTGTTTGCCACATGCTGAAAATATGGAATGACAGCCTTGGCCTCAAAGGGAAGGACAGAGGACAGACAATTCTCTGTGAAGGTTTACAGGATTTTGATATTTCAGTAGTCACTCCGTCACTATGGTAACATCCACCTTTCACGTTCCAAAATGTATTACGCTGTGAAAGAACTGATTTTTGTATGAAAACATTACAAAGATGATACACGAAAGATAGAAAGATACAATGAAATCGGACGAGCAGAGATTAATCTGACTACAGAATGGAAGCGGAGTGAGTAGCTGTTGCACTGAAACACTAGACATTAGAAACAAGAGACTTCTAATTGAGCTGTCAAATTCTTTATTAAGACTGAATGTCAATTTAATGTATTTGGTCCCTCTAATATTTCATGGCTCTTTTGTGATTGTTGTGGACAAAAATGTTTTTTATTTGTGGAAAACTACTTGAATTGTTGGCACTGGATTTTTAATTGAAACTCCTGTAGCTGTATTCAAGTTTATCACACGTGAATCAAAGAGGGCTTTGGGTGAATGTGTTTTGTTTGGGTGAGTGTGTTTTTTATTATAATCACACCCCTAGTGTCACCCATATGAGGATGGGTTCCCCCTTGAGTCCGGTTCCTCTCAAGGTTTCTTCCTTTACCAATTTAAGGGAGTTTGTCCTTGCCACTGCTGCCTGAGTCACCTCAGGCTTGCTCATAGGGGGATAAATACATACAGATTGTGAACTATTTATATCTAATAATAATAATCTAGAATTTTTTATTCTGTCAATTCTTTTACTTTTATTATTCGTTATTTCCTTTATCATTAATTATGTTTACCTTCTGCTCTATGTTTATGTTCTGTAAAGCTGCTTTGAGACAATGTCTATTGTAAAAAGCGCTATACAAATAAACTTGAATTGAATTTTGGACTGCTGTCCTGACACATTGTGGGACATATTTGGAGGGACTGTCAAATAGCTTGTCATGAGCACAACACTATCTCGTCATATTGTATAACACCATGACTGGCCAAAAAGCAAAAAAAAAAAAAAGATATAAAAATTGATATTTAATTGTTCACTTGCTGTAATATCGCTGAAGCTGTTTCTCATTGCAGATTTTCCTTTTTTTTTTTTTTGTCCACATGAAATCTGCCATCGTTATTGTAATCATGCAGGATTATTTTTACCTCCCACACACTGCTACCCCAAATTCTCAATGTGCAAAACATAACACCCTTGTAGGCCTTCATCTACTGAACTATTCATTTTTTTTATTCATCTTTAGTAAATGCTTTTTCATGCTCGGGTCGTGGTGGATCCAGATCCTATTCGGGGGAAAACTAAGCATAAGGTGGAAATACACACAGGATGGGATGTGAATATATCACAGGTCATCATGTACACATAATTCACAATGATGGGAATTAACATGGGAATAAATCTGTACAGACAGTAGCTCAAGCTCAGGAATCATTTCTAGTGTACTATATGTATATCATTGGATAGGAAACAGTTTATGTACTGTAGAGCTTTTCTCCTACATCAGACAACAAGTGGTACTTATCCAAAATGTATGAGAAACTAAATGTCCAGGAATATTCTCTACTACAATGTACAAATGATATATTTTTAGCAACGCAGGTATGTAACATTGAGTCCCTTCTGTTGCTGAGGACTGTAAGAGATAGATAGATAGATAGATAGATAGATAGATAGATAGATAGATAGATAGATAGATAGATAGATAGATAGATAGATAGATAGATAGATAGATAGATAGATAGATAGATAGATAGATAGATAGATAGATAGATACTTTACTGGTACACTCTTGCAGCATTACAGTGATGATTAAAAACAATTAAAATAAATGTAATAAATACAAGCTAAAGTAAAGAAATACAGTGTAAAATATTATAATCTATTTAAAAACTATCAAAGAGAAGATGGCACCAACTGCTATTAAAAAAAAACTAAACAAACTCTCAAAAAATGCATTTGGATGTCTGCAAATATAGAAAAAATGTATACGTGCCATGTGTTAAAGTGTGCCATGAGGATCTAAGCAACTTGAGCATATCCACTGCCAAGTGAGCATATTGAGTATTTTTTTTTTGAGGCAGAAGAAAAAAGCTGCTACAGTATCTTATGTTCCACTTCTCCAACTGCCAAGTCCACAGGCACCTCCTTGATTACTGCATGTGTGGATTCTTCCAGCACACAAGAATGAGACACACTCCAACACATAATGAGCCTGCAAGACGGATTATCAAATAAACAGCAACAGGGTCGATGACCCCTCTTTATGTCACTTCCAACCCATCCTCTCTGGCAGAAGACTCTAGGCCATTTGAGCATTCAGAACTAGACACATAGACAGCTTTTTCCCCCAGAGATATGACCCTCATTAACCCAAGCAGACATCTCATTCTCACCTACTAGTGTCAGTCTTCATCCTCCTTCTGCTTCTTCTTCTTCTTCAGCCAAAGATTTACAGTACACTAGTGATCCTGCCCGCTTCTGCTACCTGATCCATCCTGATGCTCGTGTTGTGGTTGGAGTTCTCAACACATGGAGACTACTTGCTGCTGCTTAGACGACCTAAAGTTACACTTAGAAACCATGAAGATCACTTGAATCAAACCGTTTTCCTATGATGCCTTAGGTCTGTGAACATTTGAACATCAGTGAACATTTGATCCCTTCGAACAAAATAGACTTAAGAGTTAAAACTATGATGAATTTACTGGTTTCATAATTACACCATATGATCAGAATCAGATCAGAATCAGAAAGAGCTTTATTGCCAGGCATGTTTTCACATACGAGGAATTTGTTTTAGTGACAGACGCTTCACAGTGTAACAGTGTGACAGAATGACATATACAACAGAATGACATATACAATATAGACAGTTTATATGTACAAATGTACAAGTGTGAAATGTGCAATTGAAATATAGATAGTATGTGTTTTAAGTAAATAATGTGTAAGAATACTGTTGTGTGTTCCGTGTATGTCAAGTGTTCCTACTGTTCCTACTGTCTGGTCGTTCTGGTGCTCAGGGCTCTGTAGCGTCGACCAGATGGCAACAGTTCAGAGTGAGTGTGCTGGATGTGAGGGGTCCAGAGTGATTGTCTTTGCCCTTTTGCTCACTCTGGAGAAGTACGGATATTGGAGAGTGCAGAGTGTTGTGCCAATGGTTCACTCAGCAGTCCGGACTACCCTCTGTAGTCTTCAGAGGTCAGATTTGGTAGCTTAGCTGAACCAAACAGTAATTGAGGTGCAGACGATGGATTCGATGATGGCAGTGTTGAACTGTTTCAGCAGATCCTGTGGCAGGTTGAACTTCCTCAGCTGGCGAAGGAAGTACAACCTCTGCTGGGCCTTTTCCCTCCACTGGCTTCCGGTAGCTGCACGCATCTGGTTCAAAACACTGATGCTGGCCTACAAAGCCAAAAATGGACCAGCCCCCTCTTACCTCAAAGCCCTCATCATTCCTCGCACTGCACCCCGTAACCTCCGATCTACCAGCACTGCTCGACTGGTTCCACCATCTCTCAGGGTAAGAGGCAAGTATACTACAAGACTCTTCTCTGTACTGGCACCAAGGTGGTGGAATGAACTTCCTATAGAGGTCCGGACAGCCGAGTCACTGGCTATTTTCAAGCGGCGGTTGAAGACCTACTTATTCAGGAAGCACTTCAACTAGCACTTTCCTTATCCTTTGCATTTTTAAAAAAAAAAAAAACAACAAAAAACCTTTGACACTTTTTCATTGTAACTTTGAACAAATGTTTTAAACTCATGGTATCTCAAGTATGTAACCTAGTGAACCAGCATTAATGTATTCAGTGTTAGAGATTTAAGCACTTATGTACGTCGCTCTGGATAAGGGCGTCTGCCAAATGCTGTAAATGTAAATGTAAATGTAAATGTCACAAAGCTGAGGGTACTTCACACAGCTCCAGTGATCTGTTGAAGATCCGTGTGAAGATGGGGGCCAGCTGATCAGCACAGGTTTTCAGACAGGTTGGTGAAATGCTGTCTGGGCCTGGTGACTTTCTTCTCTTGATCTTCCGGAAGACCTGACATACATCATCTTCACTGAACTGGATTTTAGGTGTTGCAGAGTCGGGGGTTCCAGGAGGTGTGAATTTGGCTTTTTCAAACCTGCAATAGAACTTGTTCAGTTCAGTTGTTGATTCACCACAGTGTGGAGGGATGGTGTTGTGTAGTTGGTGATGGCTTTCAGACCTTTCCACACTGAAGCTGAGTCATTAGAGTAAAACTGAATCCGTAGCTTTTCGGAATTATTCCGAAAAGCTACGGATTCAGTTTTACTCTAATGACTCAGCTGGTTTTAGTTTTACTCTAATGACTCTCCTTTTTTAGAATAAAATCTAGAAAAATATATAACATCGTTCTATATTTAACATATACACACACACACACACACACACACACACACACACACACACATATATATATATATATATATATATATATATATATATATATATATATATATATATATATATATGTGTGTGTGTGTGTGTGTGTATGTGTGTGTGTGTGTGTGTGTGTGTGTGTATGTTAAATATAGAACGATGTTATATATTTTTCTAGATTTTATTCTAAAAAAGGAACTACTTTGTTGGTTAGTAATAAATTCAGACTAAATTCAGGATATACTGTATATACAATACATTTTGATGTAGAATGTGTATATATTTAAAGCATCTTAATTTAGTAGGCAGGCTTTCCAGACAATATGTGTCCCTGCTCAATTACTAACAATCTGCAGCAGGAGGCTCATCTGAAGGAAAATATGTAGCCTTGAGGTATGGAACTTTTTCTTTGTGTACCAGAACATCTAATGCCTGCTTTTACTACTGTAGGTCAACACCATCAATCCATCAATTGAGATAGACAGAAGGACCTTGAATCCATAAGCTCATACAGATTGTGTTGCACTAACATGCAAATAATCAACATGGCCTATTACACAGCCAATAAACACAGAAACAGTATATAATGGGCATCTCAGCATGAATGCACAATTTGTCAGAATAAATATAGCCATATAGTCGTTCAGTCTAAGCACTGCATAGAGGAAAAAAAGCAGTGTCAGTTCTCAGTACTCAGTGTAGCTTTATCTAGGTAGCTTATGAATAAAGAATGAGGGTCCATTTTCTGTGGAGCAGTCTATTAAATGAACGGATGAATACAACAGTCATCATTGGGAATTTAGTACATGGACCTGACCAGTAGTGAATAGACTGTCTAGCAGAATTCTGTACCCAGCTTCAGGTTAATAAGCTTATCCTAGCAAAGTGAGAACTTTCCATTGTCAGCTCCCAAAGCTGCAGACTACAGTTTTCATGATCCCCAGTCATAAGATCTCAAGACAAAACAAACACCTCTTCATATTTACAATCTCCACATTACTGTTAAGACTCACCTTTTCAGTATTAGCCACAAATTTCCCTTTAGTTATATGAACTTATTTCTAGCCTTTAACTCCAAATTTTAAAAAAATCTTTCAAAACATAAACTTAACCTCTTGAGACACGAATGTCCTCATATGAGGACATAACATTTTCTCATAACTTCATTGTCTATATATATTTATTGTACCAACCTTATATGAGGACTGTTAGGTATAATTCTTTTGTGAAACTGCTTCCTTGAAAACACTGATTAAATTTATAGTTATCAGCTATGAATTAAGAGAAACAGTCAGTAGAAATTGTAATGTACACAACATTAGCATACGGGTCTCAGGAGGTTAAGATCAGAATCATTTGATGGTTGGCTTCACATTTCTCAGAAGAACAGTCTTTAACCCTCTCTGTTGGGTAGCTCCGTGATAAGGGAGCACTAGCTGGGAGGTTGGATTTGCCAAATTACAAAATTATGAGAAGAAAAAGCATATTTTGTGAAATCTCTCTCCAGTGTTGTGCCTGTAGTGATTCCCATCCATCTTCTTTTCCTCTATTTGAGTGTTATGTTTATCATTATCACATAAGCCTTGATTTTAAGCCCATTATACAAATTTCCATGAATTTCTAAGCACTTTGAGACTTTTATTCTTGTTTTCCTAAGTAGTTTTATGAAACAACCAAACCAGAAGGGCGGTACAGACGCTCAGCAGGTAGCCCTGATGCCTCAACGCTCCAGAGCTTGTAATTCAATCTTGACTGTGTTGGGACTTGAACATGAATTATTTCTCAGTGAAAATTTGAACTTGTTTAGATAAGTATTTAATTGCTTTACAAATAATGTAGACTATTAAAATATTAAAGACTTTTTAGTCTCATTTTTCACGTATGTTTTGTCGTGCCACTTCCAATCCGACCGCCGTTACTGTTGAGTCACAGGGCTGCTGAGTCACTGCCTCATTTGTCTACATGAACACAGACTGCAATTTGCTAGTATCATATAAAACAGCTTGCTTTCTACCCTTAATACATAATCAGCAGCTGTTACTGTCATGTATACCATACCGGTCGACCTACAAAAGCATAAGATCATTGTCAGATTGTTTAAAAAAATCTAAGATATGTAAGCATGGGTCATGTATTATGTGGGTCATGTTGACTGTAACGTGGAGTGACATGAAAAGCCAGTGGCTGAGTCTGAGTAAGTGAAATGTCACTGGAAATGAATCTATGCCTGGCTATTACAGAAAAAGTAACAGATTAAACAATAAAAGTTGAAGCTTTCCTGTGTGATGTACAGGAAAAAAAATAAAGAGATTTAAAGTGATCTGATTTTATGGAACTTGTGGCTTTCTGTCAATTGGGATGTTTGCGACTTCTTTATTAACAAATGTAGGATTGTAAAACTCAAAACACTGTGAATGGCTTTTTCTTTATATGGTCAAAAACTTAATTCTATCAGTAGTTTCATTCAGGTATTTGTAACTGTATTGGGTTATACTGAGTATTTTATAACCCAATACACTTCAATCTGGATGTAGAGTCTTCATGATTGGAGTCTGTCACGTATTAAAGGGTGATGCATTTTCAGAAGTGGGTGAAGATTAGAAATAGATCTAAATGACATACGAACTTCAATACGAACAGCCTTGCATAATTGTGTATTTAATCCTCTGTGATTATTAACACGGTTTGGTTAGATATATTCTTCCATTCTAACAGTTTCTGTTAGTATTTTAGTCATTTGTGTTTTGTTGTAGTGTGCTTTTATTGTTCTGCTGTGTATTCTTTTGTAAAACTCCACATGTATTGGTATTTAGGATCTCAAAGCCTCAAGAATAAACATTTTTGAAAGCTGTCCAAATGAGAAAAGCCTGCAAAACATGAAGCATGAAGAAGTTCAAAGTTTGCACAATACATGAGAATATACAGAGAATGAAAATACACAGAATGTATTGTAGCACAATGCTGTATGCCAGAGTATCATTTATCACATACTGTACAACTGCTGCTGTTATATTATTATGACTGGAAGCATGATAGAAGCACACACACACAGTGTACTTTCAGAGGGGGTTTCAAGCAGAATGTGAGGTGTGTGTGTGTGTAAGTGTGTGTGTGTCTATATGTGAACATGAGCCACCTCACAGCACAGGTAGTTCTTTATCAATAATGAAATAAAAACACAATGTATATGGCTCTGCTGTCCATTCTAGAGCTAACTATCGATCATTAGAGCAAAATTACAAAACAAGTGAAAAAGGAAATCAAGAAACTAGTTGAAAAATGTTAGGCTTGAAGCATAAAATGTCCACTGATTGAGTAAACTTTCTCGGCTTCTCTTCTGCCCTGAAAATGTGTGCACTATCCTCCAGTTCCATCCAATCTGTTTACTCTGCCACAAGCTCCATGGGCAGAAGAACAGCATACAGCACTCACTTCATTAAGGAGGCAAGCATATTTGTGTGGGTTTTCTGAACCCGTACACACACACACACACACACACACACACACACACACACACACACACACACACACACACACACACACACACACACACACACACACACACACACAGAAGTCAATAATGTATTCTGAATGTAGAATCTTTAGTATTGGAGTCTGGCACTTATTAAAGGATGACTCATTTTCAGAAGTAGGTGAAGATAGGAAATCAGTGGAAATGACAGTAGAACTTGCTTAAGTCAAACAGACTTGCATAATTGTGTATTTAATCCTCTGTGATAATCACAATGGTTTGGTTACCTATACTGTATTCTTCTATTCTAACATTTGCTGTTGGTATTTTAATCTGTTGTGTTCGGTTATTGTGTCATTTTATGGTTTTGCCTGTGCAAAGAAAACCTCTAACCTATCATCACGTCAACACAGATTTGATGTGGCATAAATCTTTAGGAACTCACTGAAATCCCCAAAGAAACACAAGACATATTCTACTGCAATGTGTAATTTGCCTTCCATGTTATCCCAATCCATTTGTCTGGGTTGATTAGTGAAAGCTATAGCATGTTTGTATATGCTACATAAAGGATAATGCAGGTCAACTCACTCTAATCAATTATCATGCTGTCTTCCAGAGAGGAGTGTTAGCTGTTCTAAAACACTAATTCATTTTAAGAGATTGTAAGTAACTGTGTTAGAACGTATTGACTTTTGCTGTAAGATTTGTTTTCTGTCATTTTTTTTATACCCATAGCATGAAATCTAATTGAAACCAGGACATCCACCACAAATACTGTCACTAACGTCCAAATTTCACTATAATCCCTGACTACAGGCAACGAGTTTACCTTGTGTAAAAAAATTGTAATGTGCAGTGTTATATAAACTGTCAAGAAGGTATACTACAATCAATAGAAGCACCTTTAGCTGCAATTACTGCTGTAAGTCTTTTTACATGTGGATGCTAAGATTTATGATTTTCCAATCAACCTCTGGCACATTGGATGGAGATGTTGGTGAACAGCAATTTTCAGGTTTTGCCATACTATAGAATCTGGGCCATTCTAACACATCCATGTTCTTGCATTAGTCTATGTCATATTGAAACGTGAACCTCCACCGCTAGGTTATCTTTTAGGACTGATCTTCATTTTGGTTGTTCCATCCTATCATGAAGACAGACAAATTGTTTATTTGTAAATAATTTTGTACCAAGCACGATGCAATATTCTGGGGTATTTTCATGACAGGGTGTAGAATCATGAGACACAATACACAATTATGGCCAATTAAAGCTGCACATCTGCTCCATGCAGACTCCCCACTGGATGTAATAGTGCATTAGTGATGTAATATCCACACAAGGCTTTTCATACCACTGCTATGACAGATCCTATCCTTTCCTCCCTCAGACACTCACACGCGTTCAAACTCAAATAACAGCTTGTCTGCCTGACATCTTATCACCTGAAATCGGATCCCATCAGGACTGATCCTCTGCATCTCCCTGGAGATGTGCCCATATGTCAAGATCATGTCTTCTCTCTGGAGAGCTCTGATCACACCATCTGACACCAGCTATATAATTCTCTGCTCATGTTGCTAAGCATGAGTCTGTCATCTTGATTTCTTTCTACAACATCAGGAGGATCTGTTGTTTCTCATCACGCAGGCCAGGCTTGTTCAATCCCTGAGAGACTGGACCACTGCTGACAGGACTTCCCCTGTCCCCAGACTCAATTGATCCAGAATGTTGCTGCATGTTATATTATTTCTTATATTATAAGTTCCCTCATATCATCTCATTGCATGGCTCAACTTAACCCACCAACCCTAAGACACAAGGAAGACATGTACAACAAGATCTCAAAGGCAACATACCTTTCCAATCTTTAATACTAACATAACTAACTTATTCTTGCATTTGTCTAACAAAATATTTATCTGACCAGCAATTTATGTAATCCAAAAAATTGTTCATTCCCGTTAACTAGCCTGTTAGCTATGTAATGACAGCTGTATGAATAGATTATATTTATATTTGAGGAGGTTTTCTGTGCAATTTTAGTGTAACATGAATAATAATAATAATAATAATAATAATAATAATAATAATAAGAAGAAGAAGAAGAAGAAGAAGAAGAAGAAGAAGAAGAAGAAGAACAAGAAGAAGAACAAGAAGAAGAACAAGAAGAAGAACAAGAAGAAGAAGAAGACTAAAGAGGAGACACAAGGGCAGATCATTTTATTAAAAGCAGATCAAAATTCTGAATAGTTCCAGCAAATTATCCAAAATAAACATTAACACCGTGCCAGAACAGACACATGATGTAGACGATTTACAAACAGGACCAAATAGGCTAGGAAAAAATCAGTCAAAATTCAGAAATAAAATGTTTAAAATGTAGAATTTATATTATGATTTTTTATTCCAGTAAAGCTGCTTTGAAATAATGTCCATTGTTAAACGTGCTATTTAATTAACTTGAATTGAAATATTTAAAAAAAAAAAAACATTGTGAGATATGTTGTTTCCAATGATATGGTATTTTTAATTTATACCTGTATGTGTGGATTTGTGTCATATAAACGCTTAATGCATATTATAGTGGGTTTTTATATATTAAAAATGCATACAGTTATATTTTCAAAGCTTGGGAAAATTCAAAAACTGTGTGGTATGATTCAGTTTTCAGTATGATTCAACTGATTTGAAGCAACAAGCTTCACTTCAAGCAAACAATTTCCTATAGATATACTGTAGGTCAAATATGTTGGAATTATGATGAGAGAGAGTGCTTCAATCCCATTCAGTTTTATTTGTATAGCGCTTTTAACACTGGATGTTGTCTTAAAGCAGCTTTACAGAACATAGGAAATATAGTACAAAAAGTTCAAGATTAATATTAGACATATTTAAATGTGCATTTATTCCCAATAAACAAGCCTGAGGTGACTGTGGTGACTGTGGCAAGGAAAAACTCCCTAAGATGGAAGTGGAGAAACCTTGAGATTATCCCTTATCTTAACCATAACCACACATAAAACAGTGACGTCATGCAAACTGTTGTAAATTTGAATTTGTGGACTTTGTGCTGGTCTGTGAGTCATGTTACAATACGTGGCTCCAGGTTCTAGTCTCTCAATTGCTTCATGCTCCAGTCCAAGCTGATTTGGACTGTTGATGTTATACAGTAAATTTAATTACAGGCTTTGTTAGGATAGTGATCTGAGCAGCTATTCAGAGACAGCTTGCTTTTTTTCTAATTTACATCTCCACTGATAGAAATATAATTTATATATACACTTTTATTTCAGCTAAAATGAGCAATTAAAGGATAAAAAAAACAATATCCACAGTTGTCATCTTTAACTCAAACCATGTAAAATAACATCAAATTCCATAATGACAACATAACATAAATGCCAATCAACAATTGGATACTTGCAACATACAATCATTAATTATTAAACCATATCCAATGGCATATGCCAAATTTAGCAGATGATTACATCCAGTACTTATAGGCAAAGATCTTGGGATCCCCAGCAGCAGCATCCCGCATTATCCCTCCATTCCAATACTGATGATTATTCCATGACTAATGATTTATGCTTACTTAGAATATTAGCCAAAACCAAAAGGAACACATAATAAAGTATTAAACTAGAAGGATCCAGCTCTCTGTGCTGGCTTAATGCTTTAACATCATTATGAACATTATGAGCTTGCAAGTTTTTTAAATTACAGCAGGTTTTCTGCATATAGCTATCACAGAAAGTAATTATATATGTGTCATTACTGCTGGTCGTTTTAAAGAATCCCGAGCTTGCAGTTTCACCACCTTAACATGTTTTTTCATAAAAGCACAAATTGTTTCCTTAACGTATACTGACAAATCTTACACCGTTCTGTGTCACATATAACATTGTTCTAAGCATTTTTATGCAGCTATATAAATAAAATACATATTTACGATCTGGTGGAGTAGCGCAAAACAGAGCACGATATTTAGTAGTGTCCATGTACTGTACGCTGGTATGACGAATCTTTCTGGCTTTACTGCTTTGCTGTACCAACACTGTGTGTAAAAAAAAACAACATCACACCAAAATTCTGAAAACTTTGGATGATATTAAAGGAAGGTCTTACAACAACCTAAGTAACATTTCACAGAGAATTTTTTATTCAGCAGATTTCATTACCTCACAGTTATAATTCTACATAGTCTCTAAATTCTGATAGAGACTTTGAAATGTTTTGAACCTTAAGAACGTTTCCACAAACTAGAGAAAATAAAATTTATTAGGCTGTGCCCTGATCTGGCCTATAATACATAAATGTAGAGAACAATGAGTTGTTTTTTTAGTGCTTCATATTTCACCCAGAGTGCACTGAGAAATCTGCAATGAAAGGAGAAAGACTGCACTATGTTTGATTTTCCTTTAATCTAGACTGTCTTACTCCCAAACTATCTTTCACCTGCCATCTTTCTGACAAACTGCAGGATACTGTTCAAGAACGACGCCCCAGGAGTCTGACATGAGGATGGCTTCAAGCTGTGCTACACTGTCATCTCCTGACATCACTTTGGGTGAGATGTGCTCAGTACTGGGACAGATTAGCAGGGATTTTAAGAGCTGCATGCAGGTGTGCAAATGAATCCCTTGTTGGTTAGAAAATCACTCATTGTTTGACACTTTTACACTTTGACAAACTGGGGAAAGATTCACGTCCATATATTAACAGTACAATGACGAAGCCCTTTGTGTTACAAAACAAATTCTAGAGACAGAGAACACGGGTGCTGCTAGCATAAAAAGAAAAAAAAGCATTTTTTTTATGCTAGCTGTACTCATGTTTAGCGCACATAAATCGAAGCGGGCTTTGGCTAAATGTCTGTTGTGATGACATCACACAACATATCATGATCAAAATCTGCAGAAAATCTGTGGCAGTTCTGAAAAATTGGAAACTCCTCTGAATATCCCAGAATTTCCTTGATTTCATGTTTATTTCTCTAATCACAAAATTGTGAAGTCCTGGAGGGATGGAGTATAGATTAAAAAATTCTCTCTGATAGCAGAACTACTGTATTAGTAGAAGCCTTGGCATTAACCTCTAAGGTTTGTGTTGTCACGTACTGTAGAAACATAATGTATGTTAGAGCAGGGATCATCTAATGATCTAATCTAATCAGCTATACCTGCTGAGAAAGTTGGAATGGTGAAATGTTTTGGAAAATGTATAAAACAAGATGATCTCGCATGGTTTTGGTGCATGTGTTTTCCATTCTTAGATGCTTTTCTGCACACTGCGGTCATACAGAATGATTATTTGAGTTATTATTTGATTAGACTGCTGTCTACAGACAAGAACCTCACTGGATTTCTTTTTTTTTTTTTTTGCTCATTCTGACTTTTGTACATAACAAGAACATATAGCGTACATCTTACTTTTTAAGCGTTGAATATACCTTCTTAATCTATATTAGCTTAAAGAACACTTTGGTGAGGCTAAATAAACCAAGCAACTTCATCATACTACATCAGTTTTACTTTGCTCACTTACACTTAAATGTGACACCAGGCAAAGTCAGCCTTTTTTTTTTTACTTCTCACTGACTCATATGATTAAGAGGTGTTAATTAACTGCAAATATGGAATTAGCATTTGAATGGGCCGCTTGTCTCGCTCTGTGCATAAACAGTGTCAACATTCATTGATGTAATGGTAATAATATCCAGTAATCAACGTTGGAGTATCTTACCTTCAGATAATTACATGCATCAATTTTATTGTCTACTTTATTTTGTGGAATTTAATTAGCATTAAAATCTTCACAAAGAAGCTTTAAACACTAACTAAATACTAGTGATTTGTAGCAGGCTGCTAATTAAAAAAAACTAATTACATTTGCATCTTGTGTAGTATTCATGAGCTTGCCTTTAACTAACCTCCGGAGTATGCTTATCTTTTATATCTTTTAGTCTTTAGAAGTTATTAACAATATAGAGAGAGAGAGAGAGAGAGAGAGAGAGAGAGAGAGAGAGAGAGAGAGAGAGAGAGAGAGAGAGAGAGAGAGAGAGAGAATAACACACCTGTAAATGTGTTTTATTACAACATTATTTTTTTTTTAAATACTGAGATTCATTACATAGGAAAGGAATGAGGGAAAAATGCTTAAAAAAATAGAAAATAATACAAAATATACAAAAACACATTTTTTTTTAAACTCCATCCAAGCTGGTGTGTATATGTGTTATATTTTTTCCTGCATCATTTTAGAAAACAAAACTGCTATATAAGAAACATCCTAAAAAACGATCAGAATTTAATGACAGATAACAGAGTACAGTTACAGTCCGGCACGGCTGAACAATCGGCAATGAGATAAACAATACGGTGCAAGAATTTTTACTTGAAAAACAATATGCTGGTACTGTAGGAGTGTGTGGTGTAAAGGTGTAAAGGTGAGAGTGTATCTCTGCTTTGTCTCAGTAGTCCTTACACCATAACCTTCACACCTGTACCTCAGGCACATTAACTTCTGCTACTGATTCAATACGATTTCACATTTACTTTTATTCTTCTGATAAATGTGCACTCATTCACTCACTAGTCACTTTTTACTTACTAAAAATTCTTGCATTCTTTATTATAGGCGTAACACACTCAGAGGAAAACACTACCATCTTCTTTTAATAAGAAATGATGCAGGGGAAACATACAGTATAACACATGTTTTCTTGTACGTTTACGGCATTTGGAAGTCTTTTTCAATAAATACATCAACACTGATTCATGAGTCTAAAACAAGAAAACAAACAGGTTAAAAGTGCTAGTTGCTATAAGTGCTAGTTTCAGTATTTCATCAATGACTTAGGTCTTCTCCTGTCTTTTGATGATATCAAGTGACTCAACAAACACATTTAAATATATCTATTTATATTAACTATTGTTTGTTTCTGTTCTGTAAAGCTGCTTGGAGACAACGTCAATGATGTGGTAGCTTAGTGGTTAAGGTGTTGGGCTATCAATCAGAAGGTTGTGAGTTCGATTCCTATGTCCATCAAGCTGCCACCTCTGGGCCCCTGAGCAAGGCCCTTAACCAGTTGTATAAAAATGTAAGTCGCTCTGGATAAGGGCGTCTGCTAAATGCTGTAAACGGAAATGTTAAAAGCACTAGAATTTGACCTGTTTGGACATTTCCACCACATCTGTGCCAAAACATCTATCCCTAATGAGCAAGCCAGAGGCGAGGGTGGCAAGGAAAACTCCTTGAGAAACAAGAGCTCCTGAGGAACTAATGGGTCAGTGTAATTTCTGAGTTCATTACAGAAATACATCAATGCAGATTTAAAGTGTGATAAAGGCTGTGCAAACAGTAGAGCAGTTTCTGTGGAATGAACCAGAGTGCTCTCTGATTTGGAGCCATTTTAAATTGAGCCCTCTGATGACAGAATTAAAGAAATTGTTTGCTTAAAAAAAAAAAAAAAACTTGTTTTAATCACCAAGAGTCTGGATCTGTTGCCAGAGGTATGCTGGGTTGGACGGACCATTTTTAATTCTGTTCCTGAAGGGTTGTACTAATGGCAGAGCATGACCAATTATTTTTAAGCCTTTGCACACAATCCATTCAAGTACCCTCTTTTTGGGGACAACCATAACTGACACTGATGAATGATGTCTGGATTTCATGGCTGAACTGTATACTCACTTTTCTGAGGAATCTGTTTGTCCTTTTGTTGATGTTGGTGCTGTTCAGAATGATACCCGATGATATGTAAGCCTAGCAGTATAATGAGTCTGTGATGCTTGTTGGTTGGTTGCCAATTTTTTTTTTTTGTAGGTTTGGCAAAGTCCCACCTGTCTTTTTGCTTTGCCCTAGTGTACAGCTGCCAACTAGTAAACAGGGCTAGTTTTAAGGGTGAAAAGCTATTACATGCTTCCCTTGAGACATCTTTTCAGATTGCTTCTCATGCTGTGTCACAGGCTGGAATAACACACTCAGAGGAAAACACTACCCACATCCTTGCACATGGGTGAGCTCACAGACACCTACAGATAACTGGGGTTGATTGACAGGGAAGATGGATTATGTCTTTATCCACAGCCAATTTTGCTTTCTTGGGAATCCCTGTGGCAGTGTTGGGATTTAAACAGACGGTCTCCATATTGTGTGTGTGTTACATCACTCGAGAGTCCATGCTGGTCTCTTCGAACAGGTTCCTTGCGATGTCTTAAATATATATTCAGTTTGTTAGTTGTGGAGGTGTTAAGAATGAGGTCATCACCCTTGTGCCATGTCATGGGTTAAACCACTTCCTCACTGTATCCCGACTCATTGTTGTCTGAATAATTGTGGTGTAATTAACAGAGCTGTTGTGCCTTGAGAGAATGAGAAAAGACAGGGTGAGAAAACACAGCCCTGAGGTATGCCTGTGTTATTAGTAGTGACAGTGCCATTTAAGCACATGTTTTTCATTTTTTAGCAACGTATATGCTATTGCTCAGGGGGTCACATATCCAACAGAATGATGTTACGGTCAAATTCTTATCCTGAAGTGTGTGAACAGCTTGCTGTGGGTAACTGTATTAAACACTGAGCTAAAGTGTGTAACAGACACAGTTGTTAGGAGACTTCAGATGTTGAAGAATGTGGTGTAGAACCACATCGACAGTATCATTAGCAAATCCATCGACTCGGGAGGCAAACCGCAGTGGATTCATTACTGACGATGTGCATGATAAGATTAGATGCTAAAATCCCACAGATGTAAGTCAAGTCTCGCGTCTTTGTCGATTTAGGGATAAGACTGATTACAGATCTCTTAAGACACAGTGGGACTGGAAATTAGAGACACCGTTTAAGACGCTTCTCAGTTCCACAGTGGTTTAATTAGCCAGAAATTAAGACTGTGTAGTCGAGTTTCAGCAAGTGTACGGATTAAGCCTGAAAACTCAAAAAATCACAGAGTAACAAATAAATCTACCAAATGGACCTGAGAAACTTTGCTCCAAAGACAATCCTCATAGAGTCTTAAACAGACTCTGATACTGCAGCCACAGATGGTCTTTTGCATAGTTTGAGTCCATGAGGACACAGGATGGACTACTGAGTCTGTTTCCTGCCATCTGCTTTACACACCTCCACATATTCCTTCTCCTGCACAATGAAGCTGATGATTTTTCAGCTTAATAGTGAGTTAGGAATAAGGTTTTTTTTTTTTTTTTTTTTTTTTTTTACAGAACTGCTTACTCAAATGTTAACATTGCTAATAAAAAGCTAGTTAAAAAGCCTAATGAGTTCATGTCAAATGGTCTCATTTACACTAAATTAAATTTAGTGACAAAGGACAAAGGAACCTACTAAATTAAACAGCAGACTCAGAGTGAACATGCTGGTGGGCTGATTAATTTTTACTTTTAGATCATGTTGAAACACACAAAAAAAGGAAAAATAAATGCTTTTAAAGAACTGAAGCTCAGATGCTGCGGTCTGCTTAGTTTCGTCTCAGCACACGTTTGTAGCATCACTTTACAGCTGTTAAACTCTGTGACAGCTTCTTGAAATTCTTTGAGTGATATTTCTTTTTAAACCATCGAGCTAAACACCTAAACATCTAAAAACTAACTTTTAACCTTTCTAACTGCCAGGAAAGGTGAGAATCACTTAGGGACCAGTGTTCATGTAATGTGGAGGCCATCAGTAACACAGTCAATATTAATATAGCTGTTATACAACAACCAATCGCAGGAACCTTCTTCTCACCAAGCTTTTGCCTGGTCAGCACTGGCTCTAAATGACACAGACCCAAGGATTTATATAACACAGTTACATCTGTGTCCCCAGGATAATGTCTGCTACAAAGTCATAAGGACCTGCCCCATGTTTACACTGCATGGCTGCTGCACTCACACCGCTTATAATCCCTATGAGGATGTCATTGTAAGAGCTGCAGGCTGTAGGCCAACATTATGGTGTCCATTCCCAGTGGGCTGTTGTCTATTAAAACAGGGTAGCCCCTTGAGTTTTTCCTTCATGACAGAAAAACAGGTTGTCTCAGGATTAGATGGCCACCATTTGGTCTAAATAGTACCACTGGGCACATTCTGGACACAGCAGTGAGCACTCTGCAGGTTCTTCTTTACCGAAAACTATTTGCTGGACCTTCGGCAAGAACACAAGGTCAATTTAGATTTATCTGATCATCAAAGCATGCAGGACAAACTTATGGCAACACAATTGCACCATTCTTCCACTCATTTGAAGTAATGCAACCTAAATCCAAGTCTATTTTCTTATGAGAGAAATGCTGGCCTCATTAAGACACAATATAAATGACAAATTATGAATAATTAGGCTGGTTGGCTACACTTAATTAATCCTATGTGTGAATGTAAGGGAGAATGTGTGTGTGTGTGTGTGTGTGTGTGTGTGTGTGTGTGTGTGTGTGTGTGTGTGTGTGTGTGTGTGTGTGTGTGTGTGTGTGTGTGTGTGTTCATGCATATATAAGGTGGTTCTAATCTAAAAAATAAACTACCCTCTCCCTCATCTCTAGGCTGATGTTGTTTATTTCAGCCACATAGATGCCAAACGGTTAAAAATACACTAAACTTTGTTATCATAGAAACATTTTCACAATATGTATACCTTGAAAATAATGTTTGTTTTTTTTCCAGTTGGTGTAGAATTTTAACTAGTTATTATTGTAGGGCTGCTATGAAGCACATTGTGCATTTGCATAATAATTGCACAAGAAAATATGTTTACTTGAGTTCCTCCAACATCCCTCTTCCTCTTTTTTGTTGTAGTTCATCCAAACAAACATTCCTGTTTCTACAGAAATAATTGCTGTGTTGTTGTCCCTCGACTGGTCCCATTACGTTTATATACAGACTGTGGCACTTGGTGTTTATAGCAATTACAATCCTCACATCTTAGCTGCCATTATCTGGCTTACCAAATACTATTGTATTTGGTAAGCCAGATAATGGCAGCTAAGATGTGAGGATTGTAATTGCTGTACAAGCACACATACAAGCACACATTTCCTACTTAAAAAATATAAACTCAGACTCTGGTCTTTAGATCCATAGCTTAAGACACAGATGTTCACCAAGCCTAAGCTGCTGATAGAGTAATCAGACAGACTGCTTGACTGGAGTCTGATGGCTCTTCCACAAGAGGGAGATGAGACACTTTCAAAGGCAAAGAAGCAGAGTCAGTCAGCTTAAAAAGGATTTTAAAGGTTTATAGCCACAGGAGAATATCCCCTGTGAAAGCTTACCTGGCATCAAATCTGTCTTCCTGTTCTCTGAGGAACACCTGACAGAGAAACATCCAAGAATATTATGGGAAGCATTTGTCTAGAAAAGATTTTATTTCTGCTGTTCTTAGATTTGGTGGTTTTCAGTTAAATATTATATATATTTAATATATAATACACACATATATACATATACACGTATATATAATTTACACAACTCCCAATTATATATATATATATATATATATATATATATATATATATATATATATATATATATATATATATATATATATATATATATATATAATTGGGAGTTGTGTAAATTATATATATAATTCTCATCTCCACCATGTCCAAAGTTATGCATTGTAGGCAGATTGTGCCTTGCCATAGACAGACATCCTCTCCAAGGTGTACCATGCTTTGTGCCCTGGAAACACCCAGGATAAACCCAGCAGGATAAGCAGTTTGGGGAATGGAATTTTTCCAAAAGGTAAATCCACCAAAACTAGCTCACCTGAAGCTAACCTGAAGGCCTTATTTCATTAAATGTTTCACAGCATTTTAATTAATACTCCATTGATTTCAGCCTGTTACCTGATTTGATCAAAATCTGCATCATTAAGTATATATCAGTTGTTCAGTGGAGGGGAGGGGAAGGCCCCTTGTTTAACAAACAACGAGTGCTTCTTAAAAAGTAAATAAGGTTATTTTATACATTGTTTAACATTGAAAAATTATTTATTATCTCCACACATTACAATGAAATTATCTCCTTAGCATATTCCAGCATGTTAGGAAGTTGGGATCAGGAGTCAGGGTCAGCCATGATACAGCACCCATGGGGCAGATAGGGGTTAAAGGACCAACAAGCTTGGCAATGCTGCCCCTTGAGCCCCCAACCTTCTGATCAATAACCCAGAGCTTTAATAATTGAGCAACCACTGCCCTAATGGGAAATAGTATAGTGATAAACAGGCCATGTCTGGTGTAAGATTAGCTTTAAGTAGAATTCTGTAGTTATTCACTGCCTCTGGTCATTGATTTTTTTTTTTATGTTAAACACTACCATGTTAAATTGAAATCATGCTAAGCACATCCATCATTAACCTTTTTATCAAGCATATGTTCTGACTTCATTGGATTTAAATTCCAGAGCAATGCCAGGAAGGAAAAAATTAAGGACAGACAAGAAGAGAGAGAGAGAGAGAGAGAGAGAGAGAGAGAGAGAGAGAGAGAGAGAGAGAGAGAGAGAGAGAGAGAGAGAGAGAGAGAGAGAAACTCCAGGCATCAGATGCCTGGATCATATTTACATAATGATGGCAATGAGTGTGGAGCAGAATTTAGATGTAAGGAGCACAGCTGTTGTTGTCCAGATTCAGCGTGACTGAGCAGTGGAGTGGGCTGAATATTCATATGGCATTTATTGCTTTTTCAATGGCCTGGTACTCACCAACTTCAAGTGCAACTTCAATTTTATGACATCAGTTTCAATCAGTAGTATAAAAAAAGAGTAAAAATAAGCATGTAATAGTTCACTCAATTAATGTATGTAAGTTCAAAACACTGATGCTGGCCTACAAAGCCAAAAATGGACCAGCTCCCTCTTACCTCAAAGCCCTCATCATTCCTCGCACTGCACCCCGCACCCTCCGATCTACCAGCACTGCTCGACTGGTTCCACCATCTCTCAGGGTAAAGGGGAAGTATACTACAAGACTCTTCTCTGTTCTGGCACCAAGGTGGTGGAATGAACTTCCCCTAGAGGTCCGAACAGCTGAGTCACTGGCTATTTTCAAGAGGCGACTGAAGACATACTGTATTTATTCAGGAAACACTTCAACTAGCACTTCTTTCCTTATCTTTTGCACTTTTTCATTGTAACTTTGAACAAATGTTTCAAAATTAAAGTTATCTTAAGTATGTAACCTAGTGAACCAGCATTAATGTATTCAATGTTAGAGATTTAAGCACTTATGTACGTCACTCTGGATAAGGGCGTCTGCCAAATGCTGTAAATGTAAATGTAAATGTAAGTTAAGCATACAGACAAAGGAAAGAGCTACCAAGAGCAATCAGGGCCTTGACATAGATTCATAAGTCCCAAGTCCCAGGGATGTTAATCTAGCTGTGGGTTGGATGATGGTGATCTGGCATTCTGTATATAGGTGTAAATAGGTGTCAGTTGGGTTGAATTCTGGTGACGGTAACATTTACATTAATTTCAAAGTAATAAAACCATTTAGTGAGCTCTTGTGCCCTGTGAATGAGGAACATCATGACCCTGGAAAAGACCACTCCTGTCAGGTTAAAAATAGTTCCTCATATAATAAAGTATTGATTTTCTGTGACCCTTCACTTTATAGGGAGGAGACCATACAAATAAATTAAAATGTCCTCCACAGCATGACTGAGCCACCAGAACCCTCTCACTGAACCCTGCTAGATCTGATCACAATTTCTATCCTTTGGACCAGCTACAAATGCAGATGTGACTTTAGCATTATTTATAATGAAACACAGCCCACTGAGCAGTCTGCATAAATGAAACTCCTAGCATCCAGGCTTCCATTAATAAACCCTCTTTCAATGTCACTTAGATCTTTTCCTCTTGCCATCTGGATCCAAAATCAGCATCGTTATTATACAAGCCACATAGCATAGTAGGAAGTTAACCTCTCAATGGTCTCATGCTGTACACCTGTCCGGAAACATCTGCATGCTTCTCTTTTTCTTTGCTCATATATTTAAGGTTTTTTTTTTTTTTACCATCAATTTGTCATTCATCTGTACCTGTACATACCAAGTTAATTTAGTTGACTAGAATATACAGTATGTTACTGATAGAATGTTGAAAGTAAATAAACTAGAATAAAAATGTTGAGCTTTCATTTTACTTAGTTGATTTTTAACTCTTATGGAATTTATCAGATATAGTAGTCATGTGTTCTAAGCGTGTATTAGGCAAGAGGGGTGTAGTAAATCAATAAGATAGATAGATAGATAGATAGATAGATAGATAGATAGATAGATAGATAGATAGATAGATAGATAGATAGATAGATAGATAGATAGATAGATAGATAGATAGATAGATAGATAAATGCCATTTTAAAATACACAGCACATTGTTTTTGTATTCATAAAAAGGAAAGATGTACATTTATCATTATATTTACATATGTAAATACACTTTTATTTGTGTAATATAAAGCACATGCCATGTCTAATGTGAGGACTGGGATTGTGTGTTGTACTGAAGCTTATAAGAAACACTTTTGATTCACATGCAAGGGCTGGGTTCAATATGGCATACAGATGTCTATATATGACAGCTAAAGTTTAATAAAACTGTGTGATTTTCTGATCTATAGGCATACTCTGTAGCAGTTGATTCTATTATATTTGGTAGTGTTTCTAGCTAGAAATCACAACCATTCCATGAAGAAAGTACACTTAAAATAAGTTCATTAGCTATTTTGTGCACTGCCAGTGAACAATGTAAAGATCCCTTTGATTAATATGTTAAAGTGTTGGACAAGGTGCCACTGTGACCTCGTGTAAAACGGGCTCCACATACAATGAAGGCTAATGAGATTTTAATAATAATCTGACAGTTTTAATTATTATTACACATTGCTTAAATCAAGAGGATGGCATAGTGGCACAGTGGATAGTGTTGCTACCTTACAGCTGCTAGGTTTGATACTAGCTATGAGTCTGGGATGTTCTTTCAGTTTTTTTCCCACTGTCTAAAAACATGCAGATAGATGGACTAACTATAGTAAATTTCCCATAGGTGTAACGTTGTGTGTGTTCGTGAATGGTGTGACCTTTGATGGACGGTTATTTCAACTCGGAATGAAAGAGTCTCTCACCTTGTGCCGAGAGACGAGTCTACCAGAAAACTGATTACATGCTGTCTATTTCTAGAAATCAGTTCTGACTTTCATTCATTTTCTACCGCTTATACGAACTACCTCGGGTCACGGGGAGCCTGTGCCTATTTCAGGCGTCATCGGGCATCAAAGCAGGATACACCCTGGACGGAGTGCCAACCCATCACAGGGCACACACACACACACACACACTCTCTCTCTCTCATTCACTCACACTCTACGGACAATTTTTCCAGAGATGCCAATAAACCTACCATGCATGTCTTTGGACCGGGTGAGGAAACCGGAGTACCCGGAGGAAACCCCCGAGGCACGGGGAGAACATGCAAACTCCACACACACAAGGCGGAGGCGGGAATCGAACCCCCAACCCTGGAGGTGTGAGGCGAACGTGCTAACCACTAAGCCACCGTGCCATCCTCAGTTCTGACATTAATTGAAATAAAGGCACATAAAGACTATTACCAAACAAGACTGCAAATTGATTTAAGTTTTGTCTTAACAACCGGTTGAATTATAGGAAAGGTGTGAAATTGTGATGGTGCTACAATTAGGTAGAGGAATGGACAGGACTGTGAAGGAAAACCAAATATGAACACTATAATATAATAGCTACTGCCTTGTTCACTCTGTATAGAGATCCTCAGGTCTAATGACCTTGTCTTTGCAGCGCTCCATATCTTTCCTATGTCCTGTAGGTCATGTCATCTCAAGCCTTCTTAGTGTTCTGATAAATTATTCAGACAGCCCATGAATATAATTGTCCATCTGCTCTATCCTGCTGACTCATAGTGTCTATCAATCTGAAGATTTCAAAACATTCCGGTTTAGAAATGAGATATTCTCTCATTCCACCAGATTATGTTTGACAGAAAGTGAGTAGTGAAATATCATACTCAAGCTGATTTAGTATGGATGGCCTGCAGGTGAGTTAAATAGGTGAGGTGAGTTAAATAAATCTGACTGGGATAGCTGAGGTTCAGGTCTGTAATAGCCAGGGGTTTGTCATTACAAAGACACGACTGTATGGGAGCCACATTTGGGTCGTTAAACAAAGCCCCAAACCCACAACTGTTCAGCTGAGTTAGATTTTATACTACTTCATTTAGCAGATAAAAACATCCTGTGACAAAATGTAAAGGAAACGATCAGCTATTTATCACGATCATCATATTAGTCCCTTTTTGGCTTTGCTAAAGATAAGAAATTAGCATCTATATATTTCTATACATTGTAACCACCCATTCGAACAAAACCCGTAACTCAGTCCAGAAAACAGTGCTGACCCGGACAACTGATCGATGGATGTTTATGTGAATGATCAATAAGTCATTAAGACCGTAGAGTTAAATGATGCTAGAAAAACAGAAGATAATCAAGGCTTACTTTCTCACGTGCCAGCTTTGCTATCTTATAGATTTTGCTATCTTACGGATTAATGATGATGTCAAACGTCTTCTGTGTTGTGAACAACAGCCCGTGGCAATGCGTATGTACAAGCGCATAAGCGCAGGAGGCAAACTATGAATCACTTTTATTATAGTGAATTGTACAACACAAAGAAAAGACTGTACATAAACAATTGATTTAGCTTGGTTAAAAATTGCAACATGGCTGCTTTCTCTAAATGTAGGCTTGCGACTGTGACCTGATTATATGGATATACAAGAACATCACTTTTCTGTGTGGCCAGCATGGTTCACATACTCTTACAGGGGGGAAAAAATGAAACCAGATATATTTTTCAATTTTCTTGCTTCAGAGGTGTTTCGGACACTAGCTGGAGTTATGCTTATGATTCTCCCCTTTTTCTCTTTATATATAAAGGGTTTATGAGCTGTGAATCATCAGTCAATTACAATACATCTAAACAGGTGGTAGTCTGTTTACGCCGCTCCGCATATGCATAACGGAAATCCTATGACAGCCTCTAGTTTCTTCATATGTTCTATGTCCTCGTCGACTATATCACACAGAGTAGTGAGTGTTCGAAGGATTTTCGAGTACAATGTTGGTAAACAACACACAAAAAAATGTATGCTAATAATATGTGGAACATGAAGTCTAGAATTCAAACCATTGCTTAATGACTCAAACCAACACTATAATTGAACCTAAATAGATCTACTCAATTATTTCCTTGCCTTCCTGTGTCCTCATTTAAACATTAGCCAAATCATTTCCTCCATATCTCCTCAATATCAGGCACTATTTAAATGTCAGCCATTTTCTAATGATGTCTGGAGACACAGAAACAAAGGATGAACAGGGAGAACATGTTTACAGACATGACTAGATGTCTTTATAATCTACTCAAGACTGAAAGACAAATATGTTTTTCAGTGTTTAAGACATTGGATTACTGATCAGAAGGTCCGGGTTCAAATCTCACTATAGCGAAGCTGCTACTCTCAACTGTAAAAGAGATAAACGTAAGTTGCTCTGCATAAAACCGGCTGCCTAAATTATTCTCTGAACAATAAATTCTAAAATTTATTTCCTGCTAAACCGATGACAAACACACACACACACACACACACACACACACACACACACACACACACACACACACACACACACACACACACACACACACACACACACACACACACATTTGTCTCATTGTGTTTGTAAGAACCTACCTTTGACCTAATTATTAATGCAGCTAATTAACCTACACCTAACACAAACACACAGACACACAGACACACACACACACACACACACACACACACACACACACACACACACACACACACACACACACACACACACAAACACACACACACACACACAGACACACACACACACACACACACAAACACACACACACACACACACACACACACACACACACACACACACACACACACACACACACAATCTCTGATCAGAACCCCCTGAATCCCTGTCAAGGGTAGAATAGAAGAAAATAATTGTCTGCATAGCCACAAGGTGGTAGACGTAGACCATTATTAAACGTGTCAGTAAAATGTAAAATATACAGTCAAGATTAAATCAGTGCTGATCGCATCCTTAAACCTCAGGGTCATTCAGTCCTCAACCGGCTGGAATTTTCTGACAGCCATATCAGCAATGTGCACAACCTGCATTTAGCAGTGGGAGGAATCTCAATCTGGAGCCCTGTGACCTTCCATTGCTTAGCTCAGACGGGTTAAATGACTGTCTGACCCCCACACAATAGCAGGACACACTCTTGAGTGCTTGTTTTTTCAACCTGTGCCGGATTTCCAGCCATTTCCCCTCTGAGAGATAGACCAGGTATATAATGGCTGGGGGCTTTTTGTTAAATGCAGGAGATAAATTCCCGATGTAAATTTAAAAGTGTAAGGATGTTAAAGGGCGTGAATTAATTTTGTCTTGAGAAGAGTATTGACAAAAGCCAGAAGCGTGATGGTTATTATAAATGTTGTGCTGTGATCTGAGAGAAATCAATGATAAACCAAGCTAAGCCAACATAGCTCTCTCTCTCTCTCTCTCTCTCTCTCTCTCTCTCTCTCTCTCTCTCTCTCTCTCTCTCTCTCTCTCTCTCACACACACACACACACACACACACACACACACACACACACACACACACACACACACACACACACACACACTGTTACACAGAGGTGAACCCATTCTATCACATTCTGTCACACACTCTCACTCAGGCTTAACATCGTTCACACATTCTCAGATACTTCATATTCATGATTTTCCTGTAGGTAGTTTTATATAAATATATAGGTGAGGTGATATTACACACTCCCACATGTCACAGATATGCATACACAACTGGATCTTACATAATTTCAAGTTCCTACACATGCAGGATTTTTTTCGTTGCACTTTGGCTTCAGGCACCCTTACGGCTTGTGGTGAGCATCTGCACAATTCTCTTCCTTTCACGATTATTCACAAGCTGCTTCACATCTCCCAAGCTATATTTTCACTCGGACTCTCAGACACAATGAAAAGAGAACATTTCACCTAAGACCGAAGAACTCTATGCCCTTGCAGTATTATTTCACACCTGCACGATTCCTCTTAAGCCGTGCAGCTTCACACATAAATATTATATAATGTACATACACTGTCCTGCAAATAAATGTGGAACACTTGCTAAATAATGCAGTTATCCAAATGGACATTAGACAGCTGAAGGTTGTGAAAGCTGATCATGCAGTTTTTTAACCTTCAATAGTTTCAGTAAACCTGTGCCATTTAGCAGACACCCTGTGTGTATAAAACACCACAATGTATAAAATTGGTCATTATACTGTATACAAATGACCAATTGGGGGTTAAGAGCTTTGTACAGGGGCCCAGCAGTGTCAGCTTGGTGGACCTGGGATTCAAACTCACATCATTTACATTAGTAGTCCATCACATTAACCACTATGCTACCACACCTACCCTTTGCCTGCAGTTGCCTCAATTTGGAGCCCAGTGTGGTCTTCTGCTGCTGTCAAAGTGCATTAGTGCAGTGCATGAGGAGATGTGATAGCCTAGTGGTTAACGTGTTGGACTACTGATTGGAAGTCTGTGAGTTTGAATCCCAGGTCTATCAAGCTGCCACCACTAGGTCCCTGAGCAAGGTCACATAAAATCAACAGTTTTGGAAATACTCATCCCAGCCTGATATATATATATATACATAAAAAAAGACAGAAAAAAACATGTTATGCTCAAAGTAATTGAGATGTTTGTTCCTTATTGTGATATTTGATGTGAACGTCCTGAAACTGATGCTCACGCATTGCTCTGTTGGCTACCGATTGGCCGATTAGATGTGACAGTGAGTGTATATTGTATACACTTTATATAATGTGTAATTTCAAGTAATCAAGGACCATATGTACAATTAGCGTAAAATTTCATAATCAACATACTGCTCAGGATAAAATGTACACTTATAAAAATAAAATAATAAAATAGAGTAGTAATGTACTTATTATGATATGAAAAATTAATATCAACATTGCTAATTGAATCATCTGTTGTTCGCAGAAGGGATGAGCGCCTATTTGTGTGTTCTCTTTGCTTTACGATTATTTACAATTGCTAACAGGCTTTTATAAACACAAGCTTTTTTTCCAGCTACACACTGACTTTACATAAAGAATAAAGAAATAGCAGTACTGACTATTAAATAATTTACCCTTGTGTGGTGTTCGAGTAAAACTGACCCTGTTTTATGTTTGTACTAAAAGTGTTTGTATTTGTTGTAAATTATCCGCATTTGCAGAAGCATTTATCTTTAATTTCTTGTGCTTTTATTGTTCCTCATCAACTGTATAATATAAATCAGTTCAAAATAATAAACATTAATTAACACATTGTTCCATCTTTATTAAACAAAAATAACATCTTTATTAAAGTATATATATATATATATACATATATATATATATATATATATATATATATATATATATATATATATATATATATATATATATTTTTTTTTTTTTATTTTTTTTTTTTACCAGAAAATGGACTCCCTCCTTGTGAGATGTCGCGATAGCGATCGTTGACTGTGATAGAGCACACA